>NC_136961.1:42026547-42171547 GCF_032717465.1 Coenobita brevimanus | reverse complement strand
AGTCCTTCACATCTCCTTCCTCTTCCATCGCTCTTTCTCTTCTCCCTCTTCCTTCCCCTCCCTCCCCCTCCCCCTCCCCCTCACGTCATGGCGTTATGGGAAGGAACATAAGAGTGCCCAGGCGAGGGGAGGGGTTAAAGCGCCCCCTTAGAAACCCCACCCGTTTTGGCCCTTATGCTATTGGGCAGTAAGGGCGATTTCAAGAATTTTATAAGATAGTGAGGGTTAGGATCTTCATGTTCTTATAGCGGGCACCCTCCTCCGCCTCCTTCTTCCCCTCCTCCTCCTTCCTAGCCCCCCTCCCCCCCACGTAGCCCCCTCGCGTCCGTCTGAATAGCCTAGGTAGCACCGGGGCTCCTAATACAGTGCCCACCGCCAATGCCTCTCGATCTGTAACTATGGCGACGACTTGGGCTTCGCTATGTTGTGTTTTTAGCTAATTTTCTACTTTGATTCCGCTAATTTTTCTCTCTAAGCAACCTCCAGTACGTACACATTCATACATACACACATACATTGCGTACACACAGTTTCACACAAGCACAAACACACACATGCACACACTCACATGTATACACACACACATACACCTCATCCCTACACACACACACACACACACACACACACACACACACACCTCACCCCTACACTAGCCCTGGATCCGCCCTGCTTAGAGTGTCAACCCCCCCACCTCTACCCCTCCCCCCTCCTGTCAACCCTTGCGGTGTATGTGCGTGCGTGTGTGCGCGTGAGGGGCCACAAGGGTAGCATATGCCGAAAGGAAATATTTATGTCCTTGCCACAGTAGTAGTACTAGTGGTAGTAGTAGTAGTGATAGTGGTGGTAATAATAATAATAATAATAATAATAATAATAATAATAATAATAATAATAATAACAATAAAGCACATACACTGTCACGTTAGAACAAAAGCACTTTAGTGACAGGAAAGAATCGAAATGGGAACCCTGTGGACTGCAGACTGAGGTTTCCCTTCTCCTACAGTCCACCAACACGAGGATAAGGAGGGAGTTGAGGGACGTATGTACAGCCGGGCAGCTCCACCACCCACATCGGTGCCAGCACGTGAAGGCGTACTGGTGGTGGGAAGTAAAGGATAGAAAAGGGCAATATCGAAGTGAAAGGGGTTAATTAAATGGGTGAATCCGTGAAACTCTGCGGTGTTTGCCCGTTGTGTTTTAGTCCAGGTATGTCTTTCTGTCCAGGTGTGTGTGTGTGTGTGTGTGTGTGTGTGTGTGTGTGTGTGTGTGTGTGTATTTTTTTTTTTTTTTTGAACATGGGGGTAGGGGTTAGGAAGTTGTCAGGGCTGTGTTCTCGTCTCTTCTTTGGCTGCGAATTTTTGCATTATATTTCCTCTTAACGCCATATAGCTGTATTTATCATGGCATAGAGTTGATGGTCCTTTCCCTAGTGGCCAATAGTCCTCCTGTACGCCACACGACTTCACATGCCATCATTTTGGCGCTAATACCCACCGTCCTCATTGATCGTAGTTGCAGTGATGGAAGTGGTGATGGTAGTTGTGTGTGTGTGTGTGTGTGTGTGTGTGTGTGTGTGTGTGTGTGTGTGTGTGTGTGTGTGTGTGTGTGATTTTTGTGATCACTGGGCTATGAATAGTGGTAGGTAGGTAGTGTGATGGATAGTATGATGGTAGTGATGATTTAGCGAAGGTTAGTAGAGGTGAATGGCAAATACTATGGGTAATAAGAGGTGATTGTGGTAGCTGTACTTGTGGTAGTGGTGGTGGTAGTTGTGGTAGTGGTGGTAGCTATGGTGGTAAAGGCAAGGGAACGTGGGACCCAGTCTTTTGTGGAGGGACGCCTTCCTATACCCCCCTCCTCCTGCCCCCCTCCCCCTCTTCTTCCCCCCTCCTCCTCCTCCTTTTCCATCCTCCCCTCTCTCTCTTCTCCTTCTATTCCTTCCTCTGTTCCTCCTCCTCCTCTTGTCCTTCTTTCGTCTCTTCCTTATCCTCTTCTACATCTTCTCTCTCCATTCCCCTCATCTTCTCTTCCTCCTCAGCTCCTCTCCTCTCCCTTCCCCCTTCTCTCTCTCCACTACCACCCCCTCTCCCTCCCCCTCCTCTTTTCTTCCCACCAGCAGCTGTGTTCAAACCCCTCCCCCTCCCCCTCCCCCCTTCAATCCCTGCCCTTTTCGCCTGCCCTACCGACCTGCTCCTCCCCCTTCTGCCTACATAACGCAGTCTGCCCTATACATCCCCCTGCCCTACACATCACACTGCCCTACACATCACTCTGCCCTACACATCTCCCTGCCCCACACATCACCCTGCACTACACATCACACTACCCTACACACCACCCTGCCTTACGCATCGCTCTACTTACACACCCTATATCACACTGCCTACATATCCTACCCTACACATCACTGTACCTACACATCCCACCCTACGCATCATGGACACTACACCCTTCTCGACACACCCAACCCTGCACACCTTACCATACATACAACTCATTACAAGGTGGCCACTGAAAATGAACCATTCAGTTATCATTCACTCAAATAAATAAATAAATGAATGAATAACTAACTAACTGACTGGCTGGCTGACTGACTGACTGACTGACTGACTAACTGACTGATTGACTGACTGACTAAATAAATAAATAAATAAATAAATAAACAGATAAATAAATGATACAGTAATTTGTGGCTATACATTATTTTGCCAAGATTAAAAAAAATTTCTAGATTTTTCAATTACTTTCTCTCTCTCTCTCTCTCTCTCTCTCTCTCTCTCTCTCTCAATTCAAAAGGTACGATAATACTCAAAATGTTCAACACTATTTTTTTCGTTCATTGTGAGAGAGTTATTGCTGTTGTTGTTGCTGTTGTTGTTGAGAGGGTTTAAACAAGAAAGTGGATTATTTGTAGCGCCGTTAATCTTCTGAGAGAGAGAGAGAGAGAGAGAGAGAGAGAGAGAATATGTACCGGTATGTATATAGTTTGTGTGTGTGTGTGTGTGTGTGTGTGTGTGTGTGTGTGTGTGTGTGTGTGTGTGTGTGTGTGTGTGTTTTATCCCCAAGCTTGAAACAAACACACACATCCCTCCAATCCCCACTAATCATATTCAGAGATGCTCTCGTTGTGGGTGTTTTGTTAGTAGTGGAAACAGTATTTGGTTCCTGGTTAATGCTCTCTCTCTCTCTCTCTCTCTCTCTCTCTCTCTCTCAGCACCCCTTCCTAGCCCCCTTCTCTGCCTCTTGTACAAGGCCCCTCACAACCAAGGTTCCTCTCAGACTATTCCTCCATCTTCTGACTCACCTCCTCTCTCTCTCTCTCTCAAATTATATGACATGGAGCTTAAACTATCTTTGTCCAACCACCCCATCCTTTCATCCATCCATCCTTTCTTCCTTTCATCCAACCATCCATCCTTCCATCCGTTAGTCCATCTATCCATCCATCCATCCTTCCGTTTGTCCATCTATCCATCCATCCACTCATTCATTTTTCTCATCCATCTATCTGTCCATCGTTTCTTTCATCCACTTACCTATCCCCAATCCATCCTTTCATCCATCCATCCATCCATCCGTCCATCCAGTCATCCATCTATCGCTACCTCTATAAAATAACACAGTGTGCATTATAAATACTGAAATGTGCATCATATTTGGAGGATCAGATTTGCATGGTCCTTCTCGCCTCCCATACACATTCATTCAGGGACGAGTGTATTCATGGATTTATACACTTAGCCTTTTATGAGGACTCTCTCTCTCTCTCTCACACACACAAACACACACACACACACACACACACACACACACACACACACACACACACACACACACACACATACACACACACACAAATCTTTACAGTGCTTGAGTTCCTTGATAAAATGTATAAAAAATGAATGTAATGAATAAAAAGAGGGCATCGTAGTGAAGGGGTTGGATAGAAAGAAAGAGCATGCAATAAAGGTGAAATAATAGTGCCTAAGTGTTCATCATCATCATTATCATCATCATCACAATCATCACCTACAACATCATTATCATTATCATCATCATCACACTCATCACCTTCACCATCATTATCATCATTATCATCATCATCATCAACATCACACTCATCATCATCATCATCATCATCATCATCATCCCTACAATAATTCTCTGCTAGACGATTAGGGTTACTTATGCAATAATAATAATAATAATAATAATAATAATAATAACAATAATAATAATAATAACCCTGTGCAAGAAATTAACCCATGCATTTCCACGGTGAAAAAATCATTTGGTCGCAGCAAAAAAAAAAATAAAAAAAAATAATGAACTCGGGCTGAAGGGATTTTAAAAAGAAAAGAAAAAAATGAGAAAGATAAACGAAGCCAAGTCGAAAAATACAGCTTAGAAAAAAAGAGAGAAAATAAAGAGAGAGAGAGAGAGAAAAACTGCCAAGGACAGGGAGTGAGAGGACGGCTGGGCACGTTATACAACCGACCGCCAGAGAGAGAGAGAGAGGAGGGGGCTCTCTCTCTCTCTCTCTCTCTCTCTCTCTCTCTCTCTCTCATCTGAACGTGAACCCAGTGGACTGCAGGCTAACATACCCTTTCTCCTTCAGACCTTCTCGTGTGTGTGTGTGTGTGTGTGTGTGTGTGTGTGTGTGTGTGTGTGTGTGTGTGTGTGTGTGTGTGTAAGTGCGTCATATTACACCTCAGTGACGCAGTTATGTGACCAAATATCACCTCTTCAGCACGAGAACGTCATTATTATTATTATTATTATTATTATCATTATCGCCAGTTGATGATGATGATGATGATGCTTCCGCGCTTCTCTGATATGGAAGTTTCAGTATTTTTTATTCATTTCTACTCATTATAAATAATTTTCTTCTTTATTTCCACTTCATTCTGTTTCCTTGTCATGAGGATTAATTTCCTTTGCATTATTATTTACCTGTTTTTATTTGCATTTATTTTTCTTTATTTCGACGTAATCTTATGTGTGCGGTTCTCCTGGTTTGGACACACACTCACACACACACACACACACACACACACACACACACACACACACACACACACACACACACACACATCTCGTTGAAATCTCCCTCCTCTCTCTCTCTCTCCCTCTCTCAATATTATATCCATTTTTTATCTTTCCTTTCCCCTTCCTCTTTCGCCTCCCTCCCTCCCTCCACATCCTTTCTTCCTCCCTCCATATCCCATCTTTCCCTCACTCCTTCTCCTCCCTCCATCTACATCCTTTCTCCCTCCTTCCCTCCCTTTTCTCCTTCCCCTTTTCTCCCTTAGGCTACAGCTCAACTCCTCACCTCCCCTTTGGTCAAAACCTTCTCTCTCTCTCTCTCTCTCTCTCATTTTTTTCTCTCTCGCTTTGGTCATCTCTCCATCATTACCTTCATAAGTAAAGTCCCTTCGTCCATTTCTCACATTTTTTTTCTCATCTCTCTTTTGACCTTCCTTGTCCTCTCTTCACTCCTTCCTCTTTTATCCATTTCCCTGTCTCCTCTTTTCCTGCTCTCTTCTCTAGTCTTCCTCTCCTCTCTTTCTCTCTTCTGTTTCCTGCCTGTCCTCTTCTTTATTTCCTTCCTTTTCATCGCTTTCCTTTGTCCTTCCTTCTTCTTTTCCTTTCCTTCCTTCTCTCCTTCACCCATCTCCTTCCATCTTCGCCTCATTTCTTCTTTTTCCTTCTTTTATTCACTTCTCTCCTTCCCTCCTTCTCTCTTTGATTCCTTTCTCCCTTTTCTCTTCCCTTCTTCCCTCTTCTCCTTCCCCCATCACCCCCTCCTCCTCCCCCTGCCCTTCCCTCCCCTACCCTACCCTTACCTCTCATGCCCCCTTCTTTTCACTCAGCCCTCTTCTCCTCCTCCCTACCCTCCTCCTCCATCTCCTCCTCCTCTACTGGTTTCCTCCCCTTTTCTCTCCTCCTCCTCCTCCTCCTTCACCTCTCCCCCTCCCTTCTTCCTCCTCCTCTTCCTCCTTTCCAGTGCCCCTCGTTATAAAACCAGATATACCTCCCTCTTCTTCCCTCCCCCTCCCCTGCCCTCCTCCCTTCTCCCTCCCTTCCCCCAGCTCCTCTTTCTTCCTTCTTTCACCTTCCCTCCCTCATTTGCCTAAGGCCTGCACAGTCTCTCTCTCTCTCTCTCTCTCTCTCTCTCTCTCTCTCTTCCCATGCTATTTTCTTTTTTCCTCCTTCCATTCTTCATTTTTTCCTGTCTTTATTTTTTTTTTTCCTTATCTTTTCCATCTCTCTTCCTCTCTTTTTCGTCTCAATATTTCTCCCTTTCTCTCTTTTTCGTCAGTATTTCTCTCTTCCTCTCTTTTTCATCAGTATTTCTCCTCTTCTCTCTTTTTCGTCTCAATATTTCTCCCTTTCTCTCTTTTTCGTCACAGTATTTCTCTCTTCCTCTCTTTTTCGTCAGTATTTCTCCTCTTCTCTCTTTTTCGTCTCAATATTTCTCTCTTCCTCTCATTTTCGTCAGTATTTCTCCTCGTCTCTCTTTTTCGTCTCAATATTTCTCTCTCCCTCTCTTCTTCGCCTCAGTATTTCTCTCTTCCTCTTTTTTTTTTTTTTGTCTCAATAATTCTCCCATCCTCTCTTCTTCGTCTCAATATTTCTCTCTTCCTCTCTTCTTCGCCTTAATAATTCTCTCTTCCTCTCTCCTTTTTCTCAAGGTTTCTCTCTCCCTCTCTTTTTCAGCCCAGTATTTCTCTCTTCCTCTCTTTTTCGTCAGTCCTTCCTCCTGTTCTCCATTTTGTATCAGCCATTTCTCTCTCTCACTTCTCTCTTTCTTTTTCTTTCTTTCTCACCCTTTTTCATTTCTTCCTTCCTTTTCCTCATCTCTTAATTTTCCCTCTGTCATGTTTTCCTGCTTCTTCCTTTCCTTCTCATCTCCATTTTCCTCTTCTCTCCTTCTCCAGTTTTCCCTCCATGCCCTCCTCCCCTTTCCCTTGCATTTTCCTCCCCTCCCTCCTTTTCCTCCATTTCTCCTTTCAGACCTTTCAGTATTTTTGCCCTCTCTCCCCTTCCCCTCTTGCCCTGGCCGCCATATTTTTCTCTCCACCTCTCCCCTTCATATTTTCTCCTTCCTTCCCTCCCCCTCGACCCCACCCGTTCCATTCATCATTTTTTCCCTCCCTCTCCTCCTCCTTCTTCCCCTCCCTCCATATTTCTCTCCACCCCTCCCCCCGCATTACCTCCCTTTCCTCCGACCATCGCCAAAGAAAGAGGGACCTAAATCGAGGTCCTGGGGCACCCCTGAGACTCGCCCCTCTTTAAGGGTTCGTAACACCACTTTCATTGCGAATTAACCTGAATATTACAGCTCAGTATTATCCTTTATGCTCTTTATATCTTGTAATACAGGTACAAGTTACAGAAATACAAAAAAAAAAAGGATAATATTAGTGTGTCACGTGGTGAAAATAAATCGGTAATGAGGAGGTGTGAAGGAGCCTACACACACACACACACACACACACACACACACACACACACACACACAGACCCTTCCATTTTCCTAATTCCGAGAGAGAGAGAGAGAGAGAGAGAGAGTCGTCTGGAGGTAGCGAGTGTGGATGAGATGGATGATGGTGAGGAAGGGACGCGAGAAGAGGGAAAGGGGAAATGGATTGTAGGGGAGGGGAGGTGAGGGGGAAGGGATTGGAGGGTAGGCATGGCGGGGGAAGAGATAGGAGAGTTGGAGGGGGAGTGGGGGAGAGGGTAGGGGAAGGGAGATGGGAAGGAGGGTAGGGGAAGGGGGAGGGGGTTAGATGGAACCGTAATGCCCAGCTCACTCAGACTGGCAAATGAATCAGTGCCACTCCAGCAAATCCATTCTCTCAGTCTGCTTTTAATTTACTCTCTCTCTCTCTCTCTCACACACACACACACACACACACACACACACACACACACACACACGTTTTGATATCCACTATATGCGGGCATCTGGACTGCTCTCGCCCCCTCCCCCTCCCCTTCCCCCTCCCCTTCCCCCTTCCTCCTCCCCCTCCCTCACTCCCCGCTGCGTCGTACCAGTCCTGCGTGGGAATGGAGGGTGAACTTAATAATAATAATAATAATAATAATAATAATAATAATAATAATAATAATAATAATGGTGGAATTATTCTTAAATTATTATGTCTTAGTAGTAGTAGTAGTAGTAGTAGTAATCATCATCACTACTTCTATATAAATCCATACATTTCACCCTCAAATATTCTCATCCCTAAATTTCACAGAATATATATTGGTCCTCGCAGGGAAGGGGTAAAGATTCCTATACCCACTACCCCTATATAAACCTCTCCCCCTCCTATTTATACCTCTCCCCACTTATATAAACCTCTCCCCACTTATATATACCTCTCCTTCTTTTAGATAAACAACTCCCCACTTATGTAAACCCCTCCCCACTTATATAAACCTCTCCCCACTGCTATACAAACACCTCTCCCCCTCCTATATAAATTCCCTATATAAATCCGCCCTCATATATATTCCAGGAGCAGAAATTCATAAGTATATAGGAATGAAAAGCCGCCTTCTGTGAGCGGGATCGTATGACCTCCAGTGAAATGCTGAAATGAAGATCGGATTTAATATATATCGGGAAAAATGGCGTCGGCGAGAGAGAGAGAGAGAGAGAGAGAGAGAGAGAGAGAGAGAGAGAGAGAGAGAGAGAGAGGTGGAGGTAGGGAAAGATTGGGTTTTCTTCTGGATAGGGATAGGTTTCTCTCTCTCTCTCTCTCTCTCTCCTTCCTTCTCTATATCCTTCCCGCCTTCATATTATTCCTTGCTTTCATTTTCCTTCCTTCCATTCTTTCTCTCCTTCCCTCCATCCACTCTTCCTTTATCCCTTCCTTCCCCCTCCTCCTCTGTCCCTCCTTCTTTATATTCCTTCCTTCCCTACCTCCCCCCTCCCTCCCTCATCCCTTCTTTCCTTTCATCATTTCTCTTCGTCTCTTCACCCCCTCCCTCACTCCTTCTTTTATTCTCTTCTTTCGTTCATTTTCATTATTTCCTCTTCCCTTTTTTTCTTTCCTTCTTTTCCCTTTTCATTTTCCCTCCATCCTTCCCAACATTCCTCCTCTCCTTCCTACCTTCCATCCTTTACTCCCCCATTCCTTCACTTAACACCATTTCTTCTTCCTCTCATCAACCTCTTCCTTCCTTCCCTCTCTCATTTTCCTTCCCTTCTCCCTCCCCCCCTTTTTTTCTCCACTCTCTATCCTTCCCCTATCTCCGTATTCCCTCTTTCCTTCCTTTTATTTACCTCTTCTCTCCTCCCCTTTCTCCCTATCGCTTCTCCCCTTCTCTCTTCCCATCCCTCCTCTCTACTCTCTACCTCTTCCCTCCGTTTCCCTCTCTTCCTTCCTTCCTCTCTATTCTTTACCTCTTCTATCCCTCCTTTTCCCTCCCTCCCTCCTCCCTTTCTTCCATTCTATACACCACACCACCACCTTCCTCCCTATTTTCCATCTATGTTTGCTTTGAAGATTCTGCCCCTCCCCCCAACCCAAGGCCCAAGCCACCCTCCAAGCCAAGCCACCTCCGCCCCAAAGCCCCCCAATTCTAAGCCCCATTCTCGCCTGGTATGCCCCGCTTCCGGCTGCTTCGAGAATGCTTTGTGGGTTATGATTGGTGGCATAATTCCCAAATGCCATTATTCTGCCGTTTATTTCCTCTCGCTTGGAGTGGTTCGCGTCCCCCCCTTTCGGATTTCCTTTCCCTTCCTTCCACAAACTCACTCCCCCACCCCCACCCCCCACATCTTCCTGTTCTATCCCCACCACAACCGACCCTCACACCCTCCTATTCTACCCCCACCCCCCTCACCCCCTCCTATTCTACCCCCACCCCCCCACCCACCACAACCCCCCATCACACCCTCCTATTCTACCTCCACCCCCCCACCCACCACAACCCCCTCACACCCCCCTATTCTACTCCCACCCCCCACCCAACACACACACCCTCCTATACTACCCCCATCCCCACCCAACATACACCCCCTCACACCCTCCTATTCTACCCCCACCCCCACCACAACTCCTCCTCCTCCCATCCTGTTACTTTACCCCCATCCCCATCCACACCCCCACCACAGGCTACCCGTCCGCTCGTTCTGATTCTCTCTCTCTCTCTCTCTCTCTCTCTCTCTCTCCCTCTCTCTCTCTCATTTATCCATTTCTAAGGTATTTTATTTACTGAGACAACATCAGAAGATTTGCTTAAAGAAACCCCAGCAAAAGATTGAGAGAGAGAGAGAGAGAGAGAGTCCCTATTTCCTGTAATCTGAATATTCCATTACTGACGCATGCGGATCGAGGTCTCTCAAATATATGTCAATAAATTCAAAAAATATTTCTTTTGGCTTTATTATTATTATTATTATTATTATTATTATTATTATTATTATTATCATTATTATTATTATTATTATTATTATTAGTAGTAGTGGTAGTAGTAGTAGTAGTGGTAGTAGTAGTAGTAGTAGTAGTAGTAGTAGTAGTAGTAGCAGCAGCAGTAGTAGTAGTAGTAGTACTATTATTATTATTATTATTATTATTATTATTATCATTATTATTATTATTATTTTCCACAACCCTGCCTCACACACGGTCCACCTTGTTCTTCCACCTTTTTTCTCCACATACCTCCACCACAGCTACCACTGCTACCACCACCACCACCACCACAACCACAACTACCACCATCGTTATCCCTTCTACCACCATCGTCTACCACACCCCCCCTCCCCCACCCTCTTATACACAACCCTCCATCTTATACTAACTGAGGAGGAAGGGAAGAGGAGGGGGGAGGGATGAAAGAGGAGAGGTTGGGGAGGGGAGGGGAGGGGAGGGGAGGGAGGAGAAGACAAAATGGCTGTCCTTGGATTATATTTCTTAAGTTGATTTTCTTTTTCTCTCATTTTCTTCTTCGTCTTCCTTCGCGTCTTCTTCTGCCTCTCTTCTTTCTTCTTTCCCTCCACTTTTCTTCTCCTTCTCTTCACTCTTCTTCCTCCCCTTCTTCTTCTTCCCTCCTCTCCTCTTCCCCCCTTTCTTCTCCTTCCTCCCTTCCTTTCTTTTGCCCTTTCTTTCTTTTTCATCTTCCTTCCTTTCTTCTCCTTCCTCCCTTCCTTCTTCGTCTTTCATTCCATCCTTCTTCCCCTTCCTTCTTTCTACTTCTCCTCCCTTCCTCTCTTCTCCGTCTTCGCTCTTTCTTCCTCTCCTTCCTCCTCCTCTTCTTCCTTTCTTCTTCTCCTTCCCTCCTTTCTTCTTCCCTGTCCTTTCTTCTCTCTCCTTCCTTCTTGTCCTGCTTTCTCTCATTCTTTCTTTCTTTTAACTCCCACTTCCTCACTCTTACTGCCCTCTTACTTTTAACATTCTTCCCTGGCTTTCTCCTTCCCTCCCTTTTCTCTCTCCTCTTCTTTTTCTCTCATTTCCCTGTGTCATTTTCTTCATGTTTCTTCTTTATTTCTTTTTTCTTTCAAATTTCTCCTTGATCTTTTTAAACCTAACTTTAATTCTTTCTCTCCTCTCTCTTTCTCTCTCTCTTTCACATGTCCTTTCCTCATTTATCACTCTTTTTTTCTTTTTCTTTCCTCTCCTTTCCTCATATTATCTTCTCACCTCTCCTCTTCTCTCCCCTCTTCTCCTCTCCTCACCTCTCCCTTTTTCTCCTCCTTTCTCCTCTTCTTTGTCTCCCCCGTTTCACCTCTGCCTTTTCTCTGTCTCTCTCTCTCTCCTCCTCCTCGTCCTCCACTTCTCCGTAATTATAGATTTTTCTCTTCATTTGGTCTCAAGTTGCTGTGATCTCTCTCTCTCTCTCTCCCTCTCTCTCTCTCTCTCTCTCTCTCTCTCTCTCTCTCTCTCTCTCTCGGTACACATGGCGAGATGGAGAGTATTCTTATGATGATGATGATGATGATGATGATGATGATGATGATGATGATGACGATGATGATGATGATGATGATGATGATGATATACTCAGCATAATAAACAGAAGAGGAAATGGGGAAGGGGAGGGGATGGAAGTGGGGTGGGGGAAGGGAGGGGAGGGGAAGTGAAGGGGGAAGGGAGGGGAGGGGAAGTGAAGGGAGAAGGGGAAGGAGGAGGAAGAGAAGGTGGGGGAAGGGGCAAAGAAGGGGAAGGAAGAGGAAGGAGGTGAGAAAGGAAGAGGATATTGAAGTTAGATGGAGGGAAGAGAGAAGAAAAACTAAGAAGGGAGGGGGATGGAGGTTGGGGAGGGGAGAGGAGGGGAGGAAGGAGGAGGGGGGAAGGAAGCTGGATGAAGGAGTCTTACCCCCACACCAATTATCAGTCAAGGATCGTCTTTACCTCCCCCTCCCCCTCCCCCTCTCCCTCCCCCTCCCCCTCCACTTTTACTTCTCTCTTCCTCCTCCTCCTCCTCCTCCTCTTACTTCTCTCTTCCTCCTCCTCCTCCTCCTCTTACTTCTCTCTTCCTCCTCCTCCTCTTATTTCTCTTCTCTCCCCCCTCCTTACTTCTCTTCCTCCTCTCCCCTCCTCTTCCTTCTTTCATCGTCAACTTTTCTTCTCCTTGTCTCCTCCTCCTTTCCTTTTCTTTTCATTTTATATCTCCATTATCTTCACCTTTCAGTTCTCTCTCTCTCTCGCTCTCTCTACCTACCTATTCCTCACACACACGCACGCACACACACACACACACACACACACACACACACACACACACACACACACACACATCCACCCTTCCCCCCCCCCACACACACACACACATCCACCCTTCCCCCCCCACACACACATCCACCCCTTTTTTCTCCCACCATCCCCTCTCCTCTTTCCCCTCCCCCTCCCCTCTTCCCCCTGACCCGCACTCAGCCTCCCTACTCACTAACGACCACCGAGGCTCAATTACGCTGTTGTGAAGAGGCAAGGATTGTTAGGATTACGGCAGGTTGTTGAGATCGGCTGTTAAAGATGCTCATTAGAAGCCTCCCCCCCTCTCTCTCTCTCTCTCTCTCTCTCTCTCTCTCACACACACACACACACACACACACACACAGAATGGGAAAGGAATAAAGAGTGATTTAGAAATGATTATTGAGGAACATATATCACATGAGAGGTGAGTGGAGATGAGAGGAGGTGAGGGAAGGTGAGACTAGGTGAGGGGAGGTGATGAGTAGTGTGATTAGGAGATGCAGGAAGCCGTCAGATATGGTAATGAGAGGAGATGAGTGGTGAAGATGAACAGTAAGAAAGACTAGAATATATATGAAAAGGAAAATATGAATAATAAGAAGAAAATGAGACAGACCGAAAAGATATGGAAAGGAAATGAGGAATATGACTAAGGAAAAGCGAGATGGACTAAACAATATGAAAATGACTGGATGAATTTGAAGAAGAGAAAAGTTTGTAAAAGCTAGAGAGAATAGGGAGAGGAGAGAGAGAGAGAGAGAGAGAGAGAGAGGGAGGAAGAGAGAGGAGAGGAGGAAGAAGGGAGAAGAACGCAGGTTGAGAGAGTTAGAGAAAGTAAATGGTGAAAAATGAGTGTGTGTGTGTGTGTGTGTGTGTGTGTGTGTGTGTGTGTGTGTGTGTGTGTGTGTGTGTGTGTGTGTGAGAGAGAGAGAGAGAGAGAGAGAGAGAGAGGAAAAAATGCGAGACAGAAAGAATGCAAGAGGAGAGAGTTGAAGAAGTAAAAGAAGAAAAGGGTGAGAAAGAGAGAAGAAAGGAGGAAGAGGACAGGAGGAAAAAGAGAGAGAAGAGAGAGAAAGAAAGCAGGAAGAAAGACACCTGGAGAAAAAATAAAGAAAATATGAGATAAAAGAAAGGAAGCTGTGACTCTTTAATCTTACCTCCTTTGCTAAGATGCTTGTTGAACTTTCGTAATATGTCAGACGATTTCCTTCAGGTGGGAGAAGTTTTTGAGAAGGACGATAGTTGAGCAGGTTAAGGCGGTGACGAGCGAGTGTTAAGACGGATTAGAAAAGACGGTGTATTGAGAAGAATGAGAGATTTGAGGAAGAGGAAGCGGGATGTTGGTGTGTGTGTGTGTGTGTGTGTGTGTGTGTGTGTGTGTGTGTGTGTGTGTGTGTGTGTTAGGGGAGAGAGAGAGAGAGAGAGAGAGAGAGAGAGAGAGAGAGAGAGAGAGAGAGACCCATCCTCCTCCCTTTCTCAAATAACATTACACTGCGTCCGAATCTCCTATGCTTTATATTTCCC
Organism: Coenobita brevimanus; assembly: GCF_032717465.1. Classification (NCBI taxonomy): domain Eukaryota; kingdom Metazoa; phylum Arthropoda; class Malacostraca; order Decapoda; family Coenobitidae; genus Coenobita; species Coenobita brevimanus. The sequence continues at coordinate 42,157,295 of NC_136961.1, read as the reverse complement.
GCCAAAGCCACAGCCAAACGAACGTGTCCGAACGAGGTGGTGTTTTGTTTCACTGATACAAGTCTGATAAGGGCGATTTTAGCCGAGTACTTAGCGGCTATCAACGCCCTTATCCACTCCCTCCCTATCTCCTTATCACTGTTCATCTCTCCCGTCTTCCCTTTACATCTCCCGTTTTTTTTCCCTTTCCTTATCTGTCAGGCTGGTTCTTACTAACGCCCCTCTCTCTCTCTCTCTCTTCTCTCTCTCTCTCTCTCTCCTATCTTCCCTTTTCTCCTTTCTCCTTCCTTTTTCCCCTCCTCCCTCCATTTTTCTTCCTACTTCCTTTCCTCTCTTTCCTTTTCTTCCCTCTTTCTCCTCCTCCTTCCTTCTTTTTTCCTACTTTCTTTCCCTCTCTCCCTCCTTCTCTCCTTCCCTCTTTTTCTCCTTCCCTCCCTCCCTCCTTCCCACCCTATTAATGTGCCTATGGGTCTCTGATTCTGTCCCTACCCAGATGCTTTCAGTAGATAACAACCTTCCTTGCTACTGAGAGAGAGAGAGAGAGAGAGAGAGAGAGAGAGAGAGAGAGAGAGAGAGAGAGAGAGAGAGAGAGATATTAGAGCCACAGACCCACTTACTCACCACTTAAACCCTCCACTTGCTCCAACATCTTTCCCACACCCTTCCCAGACACCCCCACCCCCTCCCCACCCCACCCCACCCTCCCCCACCCTTTGATAAACGCCCCCCTTCATTCTTCATTCTCTCTCTCTTTCTCTTTCCTCCTTCTCTCCCTCTAGTTTTTCTCTTTTCATCCTTCTCCTCCTTTCCTGTTTCTCTCCCTCCTTCCTTCACGTTACATCTCACCCTTTCTTCTTCTTTCCCTCCTTTCCTTCCTTGTTTTCCCTTCCTTCACTAACTCCTTTTCTTTCCTGCCTTCTTCTCCTTCTTTTCTAGTTCCTTCTTTCCCTTCGATTTACTCTTCACCTCCTTCCATCCCACAACACTCTGCATCACCCCTCACCCCCACCCTCACCCCCATTCCACCCCACCCCCATCACTTCACCCTTTTCTAAGCGCCCCTCACCCTTTCTGCCTTCCTTACACTCCCACTCCATTTTCTCTATACATATCCTCCACCCCCACAACATACCCCCATCCTTCCCCGTTCATCCCCACCTCACCAAACCTCTCCCCCACTCCCACCACAACCCCCCCACCCACCCCAACCCTCTCAGACATCATCACTCTCGCCACCTTCCCCACCCTCCCCCATCCTTACCTCCACCCACATCAACCCCTCCCTCACCCCCACACCTAACCAGACACATCCCTCAACCCCCACCTCCACCCCCAACCACCCCCACCCCCACCTGGCACCGTAGTTTTATCAATGGTCTACATCCATCCCTCACACACACACACACACACACACACACACACACACACACACACACACACACACACACACACACACACACATACACACACACACACACTCACACCACCACCACGCCACTACCACGTCACTGAGGGGGAGGATAGGAGGGGAGGGGGATGGAGAGGGGGCTAGGGAAGGGAGTGTGAAGGAAGGAAGGAAGGAAGTGAGAAGGAGGGATGAGGAGAGGGATAGGGAAAAAGACTATGAAGGAAGGAAGAAAGGAAAGAGTGAGTGGGGAATGGAGGAGGGGGAGGAGGAAAGGGAGGGAGGGAGAGATAAGGAACAGAAGTGACAGAAGAAAGAGAGAGAGAGAGAGAGAGAGAGAGAGAGAGAGAGAGAGAGAGAGAGAGAGAGAGAGAGAGAGAGGATGGCCTAAAGAAAACGGGGTCCACTTGTCATAATGAGGGAGGAGGGGCAGTGGGCCTGATTGTAGCGAAGAAGAAGGAGAAGAAGAAGAAGAAGAAGAAGAAGAAGAAGGAGAAGAAGAAGGAGAAGGAGAAAAAGAATCAAAATCATAATCCCTTCCTCGTAAATCATCATCATCATCATCATCATCTCTTTTCTACCTTCCCTCGCATCTCACGTTTCACCCCGCCATCATCTCGTCCTCCCTTTCCTTCTCCCTCCACCATCTTCTCTGCCTCCTCTTTTGTCTCTGCCTGCCCTTCTCTACCCCCCTGTACCTCCGAATCTACCCTTCTTTTTTTATATTAATTTTCCGTTATTATTTTTCTTAACCTTTTCTGACCTTCTTAAAGTCGTCGCCATTTTTTCTACGCCATCTTAAGTCGATATATTTTTCTTAAGATTTTTTTTCGACTTAGAGATGATATGGTCTTCATTAACCCCTTCACTGCCAATGCCAAATTAAATCATCTTTTAAAAACAGGACTAAACACGACTACTACTATTACTACTACTACTATTACTGCTACTACTACTACTAATAATAATAATAGTAATAATAATAATTTTTTGTCAGTCGTCCTTTCTCTTACCTATTTTTTTCGGTGTTCTTCCATCTCCTCTTGAATTTCTCTCTCTCTCTCTCTCTCTCTCTCTCCCTCCCTCTCTCTCTTTGTGGCCGGGGGAGTGTGTTGCTGCCCTCCCCCCCCCCACAATACCAAGATAAACAGAGAGATAAAATTAAGTAGGACCCCCCTCTTCTTCTTGTCTTAGGGGCCCCTCAAACCGGTTCTCAAGAGTACCCCCTTTCTGAACTGGGTCTTCGCCTGTCCTCACCAGTTTTTCGGTTAACTGGGGGGGGGGGGACTGGGGGGCGGTATTGGGAGTGGTTTGTGGAGGAGGAGGAGGAGGAGGAGGAGAAGGAGGAAGAGGAGGTGGAGGAGGAGGAGGAAAGCAAAGGAACTCTATAAAAATAAAGAACTGAGAGAAAATGATGTGGAAAAATGAGAGAGAGAGAGAGAGAGAGAGAGAGAGAGAGAGAGAGAATGTTAGAAAAAGCAAATTAAAAAATTGCAATGGAAAGACAGAGCTATTGTTGTTGTTTTTCTTGTTGTTGTTGTTGTTGTTGTTCCAGGCTCATCCGAACCTGGTGAACTGTAGGGGTCCGGCCACTCCATCCGGTCGCTCCCAGAGACCTTTTGTTGAGCTTGTATTGAAGGCTTGTCTGTGTTTGGAGAGTGAGGTGCGTGGAGTGTGTGTGTGTGAGTGTGTGAGGGTAAGGTGTATTGTTTGTGAGTTTTTTGTGAGTTATTTCAAGCTTGTGAGAGACTGACTAGGAGAGGGGATGAAAGCGAGGGTCGTATCTTAAGCTATTTTTGATATTACGTAGCATGTCTTCCTTACCGATTTATTCCGTTCATTAAACCTTATTATCCATTTGTATATTTTAAGCTCCTTTTGATATTACGCAGCATGTCTTCCTTACCGATTTATTCCGTTCATTAAACCTTACTATCCATTTGTATTTTAGTGATGCAAACTGTGTCGATACTAAAGCAATATAAATAATAATGTGGAAAAGAATATACAAAAACAAGAAAGGAAGAGAATTAAGGTATGGAATAAGGGAAGAAAAAGGTGTGTGTGTGTGTGTGTGTGTGTGTGTGTGTGTGTGTGTGTGTGTGTGTGTGTGTGTGTGTGTGTGTGTGTGTGTGTGTGTGTATGTGTGTGAACCCAATAAGCCCACGAGATCAGGTTTCCAACTCCCCCCACCCCGTTTTTTTTTTTTTTTTTTTGCTGACCCCTTTTTTTATTTCTTATATTTGGCTGGGTATTTTAAACGGGACTGGAGGGAGGAAAGGGTTGTTGGAGGGGCTTGATGGAGAGACGGAGGGGTGTTGATGGGGAGGAGAGATTTTGTTGGAGGGAAGGAATTTTTGTTGGAGAGAATGGCAGGGTTTGATGGAAGAAAGATGAGGCTTTAGTGAAGGAAGGATGGTTCTTTGATGGAGGTGGGGAAGGAAGAGAGGTTTGGTGGGGTGGAGAGAAGGAGGGGTTTTGGTGGGGAGAAGAAGGGGTTTTGGTGGAGAGAAGGAGGGGTTTGGGTGGAGAAAAAAGGGTTTTGTTAGCGAAAAGGAGGGATTTTGATGAAGAGGGAAGAGAGATTTTTGGTGGTGAGAAGGAGAGGTTTTGGTGGAAGGAAGAAGGGATTTTGGTGGAGAGGGGAGGAGTTTTGGTCATTATCATTATCGTCATCATCATCATAATCATCCTTTATACACAGGTAATTAAATAGTGGAATACCTTTCGCACCTGTAATATTTCCCTAATGATTCAGTAAATTATATAGTGTGAAAAAGTGACCTGGGAAGCTATATCAATTTCTATCCATCCATCCATCCACATACCCAACCCTGCACCCACATACCCAGCCATTCTCACACCCATCCACCCCCCACTCCTCCATCTAACCATTCATTCATCCATTCATCCACATACCCACATACCCAACCTCCACCCATTTACCCAACCCTGCACCCACATACCCAGCCATTCTCACACCCACCCATCCATCCATCTATCCATCCACCCCCCACTCCTCCATCTAACCATTCATTCATTCATTCATCCACATACCCAACCTGCACCCATTTACCCAACCCTGCACCCACATACCCAGCCATTCTCACACCCATCCATCCATCCACCCCCCACTCCTCCATCTAACCATTCATTCATCCATTCATCCACATACCCACCTACCCAACCTCCACCCATTTACCCAACCCTGCACCCACATACCCAGCCATTCTCACACCCACCCACCCACCCATCCATCCATCCATCCACCCCCCACTCCTCCATCTAACTATTCATTCATTCATTCATCCACATACCCAACTTCCACCCACATACCCAACCCTCCACCCACATACCCAACCATTCAACCATCCATGCACAGAGGTACCATTGAGGGGGTGGGGTTAGTTGAGAGGGGGTTGTGGGGAGGGGGTAGTGGGGAGGGGGCAGTGGGGAGGGGGCAGTGGGGTGGGGGGTCAACCATCCGGACCGACCAGCCTTCCATTCAGCCAGGGACACTTCGGTGATTGGCAATTTCCGGTGTCAGATGTCCCCTTCTTAAGACACGGGGGAGGGGGAGGGGAGGGGGAAGGGGGAAGGGGAAGAGGGAGGGGGAGGGGGAAGAGGGAGGGGGAGGGGGAAGCGGGAGGGGGAGGGGGAAGAAAGAGGGAAGGGGGATAGGGAGGGGGTGTAGTGGTTGAAATGTAGGGGGTTGAGGGGGAGGGGAAAGAGGGAGGGGGAGGGGAAAGAGGGAGGGGGAAGAGAGAGGGAAGGGGGATAGGGAGGGGGTGTAGTGGGTGAAATGTAGGGGGCTGTGTGGAAGGGGAAGGGGGAAAGGGGGGGAATGGGTGAAACTTATGGAAACGTGAGAGAGGGGAGAGGAAATATAGGAAGGGGAAGGGGGGAAAGGGGTAGTGGGGGAAAGGTAGGGGAGATGTATGAGAGGGATAGGGGTTAGAAGAGGGGATGAGAAGTCGAAGGAGGAAGGGGCAAGGTTGGAAGTGAGGTGGGGAATGTGTGAGAGGGGATGGAGGGGAAGGTAGGAGTTTGTGTGGAAGGGAGAGAAAGGAAGAGGAGGGGAAGGGAAGTTTGATGTCCAATTTTTAGGACACTGAAGAGAGAGGGGAAGGAAGGGGAGGATAAGGAGGGGGTGTTGGGGGGAGAAGAGGGAGGGGAGAACGGAGGAAGAGTTTGATGTCTGATTTGAGAGAGAGAGAGAGAGAGAGAGAGAGAGAGAGAGAGAGAGAGAGAGAGAAGAAAAGGAAGGAAGGAAGGAAGGAGAGAGGATCAGATATCGTTTCTTAGAACTTGGAGAAGAAAACAGGAGGTGGGTGGGGGTAGGATCTGTTGAAAAATGAAACCGAAGGAAGGAAGGAAGGAAGGAAGGAAGGAAGGACAAGAAGGAAGGAAGGACAAGAAGGATGGATGGAAGGAAGGAAGGAAGGACAAGAAGGAAGGACAAGAAGGAAGGAAGGAAGGACTAGAAGGAAGGAAGGAAGGAGGTGAAGGAAGCAAGGATAAATGAGGTAATGGTGGAAGGATCCTGTGGGGAAAAAAAAAAGAGAGAGAGAAATAAAGAAAAAGAGGAAGGGAGGGAGAAAGAGAGCAAGAGAAAGAGAACGTCGACGAAAGGGGAATGGCAAATGTGAGAGAGAGAGAGAGAGAGAGGGGGGGGATACTCGTTCTTAAGAAATCACGAGTGTTGATGCAAAGAGAGGAAAGACAGGAGGAGGAGGAGAAGGAGGAGGAGGAGGAGGAGGAGGAGGAAGCAACAAGATTATGAAGAAAAGTAGGAATGAAGGAAGGAAGGAAGAAGAGAAAAGAGGGAGGGAAGAAAGGATGGAGGGAGGGAGAGAAGGAAGAAGGGAGAGGGAGGGAGGGAGGGAGGAAGGGTGAAGGAGGAGGGAGATGTGAAAGGCTTGAACAAACTGAGAAGGGAGAGAAGAAATGTCACAGAGCTCAATGCAGGGGCTGTAAAAGGATTAGAGAGAGAGAGAGAGAGAGAGAGAGAGAGAGAGAGAGAGAGAGAGAGAGAGAGAGAGAGAGAGAGAGCAACTTACCTGGATTTCCGGCCTCACGTACACAAAGGTAATCTCTCTCTCTCCCTCCCTCTCTCTCTCTCTCTCTCTCTCTCTCTCTCCAGGTGCGATACCTTGAACTAATTTTTTTCTTTCCCTTCTTTACTTTCTTCTTGTTTTTCTTGCTCCTTTCTCTCTCTCTTTTCATGTCTGTCTTTTCGTTCTTCTCTGCCTGTTTTTCTCTCTGTCTGTATATGTATGTCTATCTGTGTGTGTGTGTGTGTGTGTGTGTGTGTGTGTGTGTGTGTGTGTGTGTGTGTGTGTGTGTGTGTGTGTGTGTGTGTATGTGTGTGTGTCCTACTCATCTACTTATATATCTATCTGTTTCTCTGTCTATCATGCATCTTTGCCAGTCGAAAATTTTAACCTTAAGTGAATAAAAAAAAAATCACATTGCAACAAAAAGGAGGATATTGTAATGAAATAAATAAATAAATAACTAAATAAATAAATAACCATAAAAGACAAAAACAAAAGCGAAAACATGACTCGAAAAAAATGTGCCTTGAAATTTTAAGCCACAAAAAAAAAAAAAAAAAAATGGAATGATGGCCTATATGTAAAATTTCGGCCTCCCCATCAAAGAGAGAGAGAGAGAGAGAGTGAGAGAGAGAGAGAGAGAGAGAGAGAGAGAGAGAGAGAGAGAGAGAGAGAGAGAGTAGTTCACAAAATTAATGAGCTCTGGACGCCTTTTTTTTTTTCCGTTTTCTTTTCTCTCTCTCTTTTTTTTTTTTGTTATATTTCCCCCCTCCCTTTCCCCCTTCCCCCCTCCTCCTCCTCTTCCCCCTCCCTTGTGCTTTGGTTTCTTCAGCTACCCTCCCCTTCCCTCCCTTCTGTCTTTTTCTTGTCTGCTACCCTTCCTCTCTCTCTCTCTCTCTCTCTCTCTCTCTCTCTCTTTTTTCTTTCGTCTGGGCCCCTCAAAAGGAACGGTGGGCAAATCTCCCCCTTCTTTCCCACCTCCCTCACCCTTCTTTCCTCCCTCCTTCCCTCCCTTTCTCCCTCCTTCCCTTCTTCGCTCCCTTCCATCTTTTCTTCTCTGTTTAACCTTCTTCTTCCTTCCCCTCCCTTCTTGCCTTCCTTCCCTTTCCTTACCTCTCTCTATCTATCTGTCTCTCCTTTCCTTCCATATTTTCTCTCTCCCTCGCCCACCCTACCTCCTTCACCCTCCTCTTTCCTTCCATCCTTCCTCTCTTTTCTCTCTCTCTCCCATCCTTCTTCCTTTTCTCTATCTCTCTTTCGTTTCCTTCCCTCCATCTCTTTCCTCTCTCCTTCTTTTTCTCCACCCATCTCTCCTTCTCTCCGTCCTTTCTTTCTTCCTTCCTTCTCTACTTTCTTCCATCATTCTTCCCTCCTTCCATCACTTCTCCGTTTCTTTCTCTTTCTCTTCTTTATTCTTCTTTATTCTCATATTCCTTTGTCCATATTCCTTCGTCCTTCATTCACTCAATTAAATCGTCCTTATCAACATTTCTTCCTTTCTTCCCTCTTTCTTTCCATCCTTACTTTCATCCTTCTTTCCCTTCTACCTTACTTCGTTCCTTCCTTTCTTCCTTCCATCAGTCCCATCTCCTTCATCTCATCTCTTTACTCATCCTCTGCGTTTCACTCTCATCCCTTCCCTTCTTCCTCCTTTCCTTCCTTCCCTCCCTCGTTCCTTCCTGCTTTCCTTCCTTCCTTCAGTCCCGCCTCCTTCATCTCATCTGTTTACTTATCCTCCCCATTTCACTCTCCTTCCTTCCCTTCTTCCTCCTCTCCTTCCTTCCCTCCTTCGCTCCTTCCCTACCCTCTTCAGTCCTCTCTTTGTACCATCAATGCAGAGGGACAAGAAAATTAAGAACTGAAAAAAAAAAAAAAAAAAAGGAAGGAAAGACAAAAAAGGGGGGGAGATGAAGGGGGAGAGAGAGAGAGAGAGAGAGAGAGAGAGAGAGAGAGAGAGAGAGAGAGAGAGAGAGAGAGAGAGAGAGGGGGGAGAAAATAAGGAAAGTTTGAGCAAGAAATAAAACACGAAGAGAAGAAAAATAATGTAGAGATGAGGTGTGTGTGTGTGTGTGTGTGTGTGTGTGTGTGTGTGTGTGTGTGTGTGTGTGTGTGTGTGTGTGTGTGTGTGTGTGTGTGTGTGTGTGTGTCGGAATGCAGCCAAGTGGTTGGGGTTCCGTCCAGGTGTGTGTACCGGTTAGCCAACATCTGGAGCCGAGAGAGAGAGAGAGAGAGAGAGAGAGAGAGGAAGCTTACCACTGTTATTTCTCTCTATCCCAGTATTATCTTTTCTCCCTCCCTCCCCTACTTCTTTACCTCCCTCCCTATTTTTCCTCTCCACCCCCCGTGTTTCTACCTCTTCTTCCTCCCATATATTCCTCTTCTCTTCTCTCTCCTCTCCTCTCCTCTTCCTCCACTCTTCACCCTTCCATATTTTTTTTCTCTCTCTTCTCTCTCTCTCCCCACTTTTTTCCTCCCTTCTGTTCCTTATTCTCTTTTCCTCTTTCCCTTCCTCTCTCTCTCTCTCAATCGTCCCCCTTCCCATTTTTCTCTCATCCCATCCCCCTCCCCCCCATGGTAAGGGTTCGAGCCCCCAAGAGCCAGTTTTTCACCGGCTATTACTCAGAGGGGAGGGGGAGGGGGAGGGGGGTGGGGTGAGTAAGAGGGGGGAGCAAAACAGTACCCCCCTTATCTTAAGTTACCCCCTTCCCTCCTCACCCCTTCCTTTCCCCCCTCCCCCAACCTACTGACTCTCTCCCCCCCTCCCCTCCCCCGACTCACAGACCCCACCATAAATTACAACTACACATCATTACCGACACCCCTTCCCACCTACCTTCCTGCCTACCTACCTACCTTCCTCTCTGCCTACCTACCTACCTGCCACTTTTTCTTTATCTCCTCTCCCCCTCCCTTCGTTTCCTCCCCTCCTCAATCATTCCTCTTCCTCTATTCCACTCCTCCTTCCCTAACACTCATCTTTTCATTATCCTCTCCCTTTCCTCACGTTTTCCTCTTCTCGAACCCCCACTTCCGTCAGTTCCTCCCCCTCCTTGTCCCTCTCCCCCTCCTTCCCCTCCCTCTCCCCACTTCTTTGATTTTCCCCTTCCTTCTTCCCTTCGTCAATCAGTCTACTTGGGTATGTGTTTGTCTGTCTGTCTGTCTGTATCTATCTTTCATTCACACTTTCCCCCTCCCTCATTCACACTTTCTCCCTCTTTCTTTCGCATTTTCCCCTCTTTCTCTCATACTTCTCCCCTCCCTTCTTCATATTTTCCCCTCTTTCATTCCAGTCATTCTCTAACCCATCCCCTTCACCTCCCTCCCCCACACCTACCCCAAGCCACCCACTCCCCCACTCTCCCCATTTCCCCCTCTTCCCCCCACTTTCCCCTCCTTCCTCACCTGCCTGTTCACACCATCAGCTTCTCTCTCATTCTCCCCACACCTTCCATCCCTCCCACACCTCACCCATACCTCCCATTACACCCCCTCCCCTCCTCCCCATCCAACTTCTCCATCCCCATACCTCCTCCACACATCCCCTCCCCTCCTCCCCATCCAACTTCTCCTACCCCATACCTCCCCCACACATCCCCTCCCCTCCTCCCCACCCAGCTTCCCCTCCCTCCCCCACCGTATCATTAAAATCGGTGTATTTATATGCCCCACCATCAGCATCTCTCGAGGAGGTCGGTAATGAGGAGGCTCGCTAACCGCCCCCATTACTGCACTTGTGGGGAGGGGAAAGGGGGAGGAGAAAGGGGGAAGGGGGAGGAGAAAGGGGAGGGGGAAAGGGGGAAAGGTTTTGAGGAATTTGTATATTTACGTTGGTTTTTAGTAAGTCTATTTTCTGACTAATTCTTAATCCGATTTGAGAGAGAGAGAGAGAGAGAGAGAGAGAGAGAGAGAGAGAGAGAGAGAGAGAGAGAGAGAGAGAGAGAGAGAGAGAGAGAGAGAGAGAGAGGAGGGATGAAAAAAAAACTGAGGCTGAAATGGAACAAGGAGGAAAAGGGAAAGGGGGAAGAAAGGACAGTAGAATGAAAAGGGGGAGGGGGTATAGGTGAAGGGAGGCTGAGGGGAGGTGGGTAATGGGGAGAAGGGGAGAAGGAGGGATGTGAGATGGAGAGAAAAAAAGGGAGGGGGATGGAAAAGGAGGTGAAGGTATGAGGGAGAAAAGGTAGGAAGGGGAGTGTGGTTGGAGGAAGGGGAGCAGGAAGGGGGACTGGGAATAGGAAAAGGGGAGAGGAGAAAAGAAGAGAGAGAGGGGACAAGCAGGAGAGGTAAAGGAGGGGGGAAAGAAAGATGAAAAGAAATGAAAGTAGGAATAGGGGAGGGAAAGAAGAAAGGAAAAATGAAGACCCGTATTTTCGTTGGTTGAGGAAGCTCCCTAACACCTTTTCCTAAGCGATTTATTTTGATTTTTACACCATATATATATTTTTTTATCTTTCCTTTATCCATCCATTTATCTATAACATGAAGCTAAAAAAATAAATTCTACCCCCGCCATCATCATCATCATCAACACTACACGTCATCTTGTCCCTCCTCAGTAACGACCCCTGGCTTCCCCCAAGACCCGCCACGCCCCCCTCCCTCATATACATATCCCCGTACTAAAAACAACCACGTGATTTATATTCCAGTTGCCCCTTTGTTAGAGAGAGAGAGAGAGAGAGAGAGAGAGAGAGAGAGAGAGAGAGAGAGAGAGAGAGAGAGAGAGAGAGAGAGAGGAACATAAAAAAGAAAAATGAAAGAAAATGGAGTTAGGGTGGAAAGAAGGAACTGGCCAGAGAGAGAGAGAGAGAGAGAGAGAGAGAGAGAGAAACACGTCCACACCTCCCCCTTCTGAGTCAGGCTGGACCACTTGAACGAGTTAAGGCTGACATTCCTTAGCCTCGGACCTCACTTCCTCTTCCCTTTCTTCTTCTTCTTCTTCCCTCTTTCTCTCTCTCTCTCTCCTTTTCCTCTTCCTCCTCCTCTTCTACTCTCTTTCTCTTCTGCACTCTTTTTTCATCATCGTATTATTATTATCACCATCATCATCATCATCACCACCATCATCATCACCATTATTATTATTATTATTATCATTATTATAGAGTACACTTTATCAGCAGAACCATTAAGACTACACCTCCACACTTACACATGCGCCAATATTTTTTACGAGTTTATTGATAAATTTGGTGTATTCAATAATGTATAGAGGGAAATATTACCTAAAACATCTGCTTATCTCTTTATCAGTGTACTTTAGTTTAGAGAGAGAGAGAGAGAGAGAGAGAGTAATGTGGAAGGGAGAGGAGAAATTGTGTGTGTGTGTGTGTGTGTGTGTGTGTGTGTGTGTGTGTGTGTGTGTGTGTGTGCGTGTGTGTTCCATATTCATTTATTTCTTCTTTAATTCATCTTTACTGACTGACATCCTTTACCAATAAAAGTAGGTATTGTAGTTGGCTACCTGCATTTATCAGTAACTAATAATATACAGTCATAGCTTTTTAATCAGTGAGGTGGGAGGCTTGATAGCGATGATAACAAACTGATAACGATGGAGCGATGAAGCCAGGCCAAGAAATAGAGGAAACAGATAAGAGGTGCCTGAGATAAAACGCTTATGATTCGCATTAAAACACCCGCTTGGAAAAGAGTCAGGAATCATGGTGTTTTTCTCACCTGAGTGACCTCTTACGCTGTCCGCTCCTATATTTGCGTGTGGGTGAAAGAAGGGGCATTGAGCTGCAGTCATTAGGGGTTATTTACATGGCCATTTAGTGGTTTATGGCACTGGCGTGGAAGAGTGAGATTGGGAAATGTGGGGGGAGGGGAGGGGAGTGTGTGTGTGGGGGGGAGGGGAGGGGAGTGTGTGTGTGGGGGGGGAGGGGAGGGGAGTGTGTGTGTGGGGGGGAGGGGAGGGGAGTGTGTGTGTGGGGGGGAGGGGAGGGGAGTGTGTGTGTGGGGGGGGAGGGGGAGTGTGTGTGCGTGGGTGGGGGGGAGTGTGGGGGTGGTTGGGGAGTGTGTGTGTGTGTGTGTGTGTGTGTGTGTGTGTGTGTGTGTGTGTGTGTGTGTGTGTGTGTGTGTGTGGGATGTGACAGTAAACCCATAATTAAGCACTCCCACACACATACCTGTCCCCCCTAAACACACACACACATACACACACACACACACACACACACACACACACCTAAGACAGACAGGAAGGCAGCCAGAGAGACAGAAAATGACGAACCTGTGGGCAGAGTTGATTAGCACAGGTGACAGTAAACAAATAATTGGGCCTCAGGTGTGACACAGGTAGAGACCCCTTAACTAGCGGCGGGCGGCAGGTGTCCAGATGGCAGAGTAGAGGAGGCACAGAGATAAAGATGGTGGATGGCTGAGTAGTGATGGTGGAGTAGTGATAGGAGAGTGTTGGCGGCAGATGGTAAAGCAGTAGTGGCAGATGGCAGAGCAGTGGTGGTGGCAGATGGGTAAGAGAAAGATGGAAAGTGGCAGAGTACAGATGGTCCCCTCATTATAAAAGTTCTTCCCGAGCTTAACCCCTTCAGTACGAGGAAGCAGCTGCCCCCACACGGAAGAGGGCGCCCCACAAGACAGAGTTCCTCCTTTTAAGAACTTAGGGTAGACTGGAGAGGTTTGGTTCCCTGTCTTGATATCGCGCGGCAGTTCCTCCTCGTCTGGATTGCGTAGTGCCACCTCGCGCAGGCTCCCATCCGGCGGTTGTGAATTGGACTCATGTCGATTCATATATTTTTATTTTTGATGCCAGGAAAATGAAGACAACAGAGAGCCCTAAAATTTGCCTTAGTATATAATCTTAACTTCTCACAAGACTCAAGGGACACGGGAGCATAGATAGACAGATAGATAGATAGATAGATAGATAGATAGAGAAGAGAGAGAGAGAGAGAGAGAAAGTGGGGGGGGGAGGAAGGGACAGAGACAGACAGGGAGAGTGACAGGAGGGGAACACATCAACACAGGTCTTCTCTCTGATGACCAGTGTCTGTGTTTTCCCCTCCCCCTCCTGTCACTCTCTCTCTCTCTCTCTCTCTCTCTCTCTCTCTCCTTCTTCTTCTTCGTTTACCTACATTCATTCCCCAATTTTTCATTATTTTTAGATAATTTTTTCTCCCAATTCCCCATAGTCCCTCTCTCACATTTGCTCCTCTTTCATTTCTCTCCTTCCCTTCCTTTATTCCTTTCCTTCCTCCCATCCTTCATCTATTTTTTTCCCTCCGTTCCTTCATTCATTTCCTCGCTCCTTCCCTTCCTTCATTCTTTACCTTCCCTTCCTTCATTCTTTTCCTTCCCTCCTTCCTTCCTTCATTTCTTTCCTCCATTACTCTTCGATCCTCATACTGTCTCTTACTTCCTTCCTTCTTTCCTCCTTGCCCTCCCCTCTCTCCATCTGTCCCTTACATCCCTCATCATTCTCCCTTCCCCTCTTTCTCTCCCTTCCTTCCCTTCCCTCCCTTTCCTTCTTCTTCTTTCCTCCCTTGATATAAATAAACAATAAAAACCTTACAGCCTACACAGCCATTCTCGCCTGCTCCTTCACGCCTTTCCTTCTCTCTTCCTCCTTCCCTCCCTCCCTCCCTCCTTATCTCTCCCTCCCCCTCCTCCCACCCCGTCATCTTTATCATTTTTATTGCTCCTTATCCTCTTCCATCGCCTCTTCCCCCCCTTCCCCCCCTTCCCCCGTCTTCTCCCCCTCCTCTACCTCTCCCCTCTCTTTCCCCCTTACTCCTTCATCCCTTCCTTCCTTGCCTCGCATCTCGTTTGCATGTTTCTCTCTCTCTCTCTCTCTCTGATGCTTAAGGAAAAAGTGTGTGTGTGTGTGTGTGTGTGTGTGTGTGTGTGTGTGTGTGTGTGTGTGTGTGTGTGTGTGTGTGTGTTCTGTTATTTAAACACTTTTTTTCTGGTCCACTTAAGAAAGAAGGTGATATACTGATAGATAACTAAGTAGATAGACAGACAGACAGAGACAGACAGATAGAAATATTCACACACACACACACACACACACACACACACACACACACACACACACACACACACAAGGATGAAAGTGAGGGAAAGAAAATGCTTGTGTTTATGAAGTACATCTATCCACCTCCTCCTCCTCCTCTTCCCTCCTCCTCCTCCCACTCCTCCTCCTCCTCCTCCCCGGTGCAGGAAGAGGGTGATGATGGAGATGATAAAGAGGAGGAAGAGAGCCATAAAAAAATCAGAGTCTTACATGTCACTTAACACGTCTTATGAGATGAGGGTGCTCTCTCTCTCTCCCTCTCTCTCTCTCTCTCTCTCCCTCCCTCTCTCTCTCTCTCTCGTTCCATAGTTTTTTTCTTTGTCTCCATAATTCTTTGATGTATGACACTAGATAGATAGATGTATGACACTAGATAGATAGATTGATAGATAGATAGACAGATAGATATAGACAGATAGATAAAGATAGACAGACAGATAGATAGACAACAGAAATGCCTAACTGAATAATGAGAAAAATTGATTCAGATCTTAGGACATACTGGATAGATAGATAGATAGATAGACAGATATCCAACGATAGACAGATAGATAGAGATAGACAGAAATACGATAGGCAGATAGATAGATAGATAGACAGACAGGTACAAAGACTGCCAGGTATAGACAGATAGAGAGAGAGAGAGCCAAAAAGGAGAGTAACACTGGTGAAACAATAGAGGTCATAATCAAATATGGCGGACATATACCATAGGCTTGCTCTCTCTCTCTCTCTCTCTCTCTCTCTCTCTCTCTCTCTCATCTGTTTTTATATATCCTTCTATCTATTTATCTCTATCTATCAGCAATCCACATTTATTCCAACATGTCTATTTTTATCTATTTATCCTTCTCTGTTACCCTGGATACCTACCTGCCTACCTACCTACCTTCCTACGTACCTAAATACCTACTTACCTACCTACCTACCTTCCTACTTACCGCTTAATACACGTCCCTTCACCCTTCAGCCTGTTCACCCACTTACCTACCTACCTACCTTCTTCCTACTTGCCTACCTACCTGTAAGTACAAACTCTCTTCTCAGTCTCTTCACCTACTTACCTACCTACCTACCTACCTACCTACCAACCCATCAGTATATCTACCTACATCTCTGTGAATATCTTCCACCTATCGACCACACGTATCGGAGTTAATTAGCGACAGGTGAGAGGGGGCGATACCTGTGTGGGTGGGGAGGGGGAGGGGAGGGAGGAAGAGAGGGTCAAGAAAGGTCAGCTATTGGGGCCATTATTGAGAGAGAGAGAGAGAGAGAGAGAGAGAGAGAGAGAGAGAGAGAGAGAGAGAGAGAGAGAGAGAGAGAGAGACACTGGTTATGTAACACGTAAGCTTACAAGTGTGTGTGTGTGTGTGTGTGTGTGTGTGTGTGTGTGTGTGTGTGTGTGTGTGTGTGTGTGTGTGTGTGTGTGCAAAGAGTTTTTTTAGCCTGTATATGTGTGTTTCTGAGTGTGCGTTTGTCTGTATGAACAGTTCGATATGTAATTGGTTTAGTCACACACACACACACACACACACACACACACACACACACACACACACTTCATAATCACAATCTCTCTCTCTCTCTCCCTCTCTCTCTCTCTCAGCGTGACGGACAACACCCGATACGTCTTATTGGCATGCCCGTCACCTCCCCTCACTTCCCCTCATCTCCCCTCACCTCTCTCTTCACCCCTCTTCCTCTCCCCTCATTTTCCCTGAATCTCATTTCTCCCCTCTTTATTGGCCATAATCTTTAATTCATTTCCTTCACTTCCCCTCATCTCCCCTCACCTCTGTATCTCTCCCTTTTCCCCTCATTTCATTCTTTCTCCCCTCTTCTTTATTAACTCAGTCATTCTTCCTTCCGGATTTCACGTCCTTCACTTCCTCTCATTTCCTTCCTTCCTCCCATCGTCTCTCACTTATCCCCCTCTCTTCCTTTACTTTCCTTCATGTCCCCTCTTCCCCATTCTTTCTCCTCATTTCCTTCCTTCTCTCCCCTTCTCTCTCTCTTCTAAGTTCTTTCTCTCTCTTCTTCTTCGTCTTCTTTCCCTTTCCTTCTTTTCTGCTCACTTCTCTTTTCACACATCTTCTCCTTGCTTCGCATCCCGTCTCTCTCATTCTCTTTCTCTCTCCCCTCAGCAATCATATTCCTTTCTTATCATTTCTCCCTCACTTCATCATCATCATCATCACCACTATTCCCTTAATCACAAACAAATTAAGTCGCATCCAGGAAAAGCAAAAAAAATAATATATAACCAATAGCCCAAAGATGCAGCCAAAAATATATATATATTGTAGAGGCCCCAGGTTCATCTGAAACGTGAACCCAGTGGACTGCAGGCTGAAATGACCCTTCTCTTCAGCGTACCATCCTCATTCGGGGGATAGGGACTGGAGAGAGGACGTTCCTATAACCGGGCAACTCCACCGCTCGCTCGTATCGGTGCCACCACGTGAAGGCCGCTCTCTCTGGCACCCCTAGATATACAGTACCTTAAAAAAATAATGTAATAAAATAGAATCCTATAATTGTTCCCTTAATGCCTTCGATCTGTAATGGGGCTGAGAGAGAGAGAGAGAGAGAGAGAGAGAGAGAGAGAGAGAGAGAGAGAGAGAATCAAAAGAATGGAAAGTATGAGCGACTGTATGTTTGGTTATGTGATGTGTTAATGTTAGTGTGTTTTTAATGTTTATCGGTGTTTTATGGTGTGTGTGTGTGTGTGTGTGTGTGTGTGTGTGTGTGTGTGTGTGTGTGTAAGAGAGAGAGTTCGTCTTTCAGTTAATTAGTACCCGAGAAAATTTGAATACTGTGTGGAAGGAGAGAGAGAGAGAGAGAGAGAGAGAGAGAGAGAGAGAGAGAGAGAGAGAGAGAGAGAGAGAGAGAGAGAGAGAGGATGACTCATTTTCCTGTTTCTAAGCAATATAAATTACATGTTACACCTTAGTACATTTTTTGCGATATTCATGTGCTTCCGATATTGATATAGACGGCATGAAACTGTACACTATCATCCTTATCTTTTATCCCACCGAAATTGGGGTGAAGATAAGAAACTAGACGGTATTAGGAAGCCTGCTTAGAAGATAACAGGGGTGTGAGTGAATTGCAAGGAAAATAGGAGGATTACACAGGATTACACAGGAAAGCAAACAGCAACAGACCTTATGGTCCTTTCGAGGCTGCTTGTTAGAGAAAACTATGACTACAAGATCTAACTCTACATGTTGAAGGATAAGGATAGGAAAGCAAGAAGGCTCCCCCCACCACCAAACCCTCCAGGAAAAAGTGAGAAAAACCACCAGGCAGCATGGAAAAACTGACATGGAAATTTTATAGGAAACATTGGAAAGGAAAAGTCACATTCTATAATACTTTATCTATAAGCTACCCGATAGAGTAACCTGAAAGAGAAAGTAAACAAATAAAATAATAGTTACGGCATGACATTATAAACCAGTTACATTGAGTTAATGGGAAGTCTGTGGACATAACGTGGAAGCTACACACTGCACAGTGTGGATGTTTAGGAGTGGTGCAGCAGCCTTGCCTGGCGCTTTTAAGGTAGGCAGCAGTCAATCAGGCCCTAGCTCCGTTTGCTCCACTGAGACAAGGGAACTCTCCCATGTGGGACAAGTACACAAGTTTCATCCTGAAGCAGTGACCCCTGGTACATTAAAAAATCCCGATGGTGGTCACTTGACTAACAGGGACCCTCAGTGATCCACAGCCCATCACAGGTCGAAAGTAAGAGTAGTGACCGTTAACTCAGGGTTATCTGTGCAGCTCCTAATCTGTGCTTATATTGCTTTCTTTGCGCTGGGGAGACTGAAAAGTATATAGGACGGGTGTCTCAGATAAAGAGGACTGCACAGTGCACAGTGTGGATGTGCAATGCACAGAGTGGATGTTTAGGGGTGGTGCGGCAACCTTCCCTGGCGCTTTTTAGGTAGGCAGCAGTCAATCAGGCAATAGCTCCGTTCACTCCACTGAGACAAGGAACTCTCCCATGTGGGACAAGTACACAAGTTTCATCCTGAAGCAGTGACCCCTGGTACATTAAAAAATCCCGATGGTGGTCACTTGACTAACAGGGACCCTCAGTGATCCACAGCCCATCACAGGTCGAAAGTAAGAGTAGTGACCCGTTAACTCAGGGTTATCTGTGCAGATCCTAATCTGTGCTTATAGTGCTTTGTTTGCACCGAATAAATTGAAAATGTATAATATCGTGACGCAACACTATGTACGGGTACATTGTTTACGGGTGTCTTGTAGACTAAGGGGCATGAACTTACATGTACCGTAGCTATAAAAGCAAGTTATTCGGCCAGTAAAAGAGTCAGCTGATGTTTTTCAAGCAAATACTTTTCTAATTTGTTTTTGAATGTCTCAATTGAGATACTGTTCACGGTATCTGAGGGTAATCTGTTCCAGATATTTACAACTCTGTTAAAGAAGAAGTATTTTGCTTCGTGGGATTGGAATCGTTTTCCCATGATTTTGCAGCCATTACTTCTGGTTTGACTCGACAGTCTATATCAAAATATTTATTCATGTCTAAGTTGTTATATCCCTTCATGATTTTGAAAACTTCAATAAGGTCCCCTCTTAACCTGCGCTTCGTTAGGCTAAATAATTTAAGTTCTTCAAGGCGTTCCTCATATGGTTTGTTTCTAAGTCGTGGTACCATTTTTGTGATTCTTGGCTGAATTTTCTCTAATTTTTCAATGTCCTTTCTGTAGTACGGAGACCAGAATTGCACACAATACTCAAGATGGGGGCGCACTAGCGAGTTGTACAAGGCAAGTATGACTTTTTCCGATTTAAACTCGAAAGTTCTTCCAATAAAACCCACTAGCTTGTTTGCAATTTTTACCGCATCGGTACACTGCTTGCTTGGTTTTAGGTCATTTGATATTATCACACCAAGATCCTTTTCACTGTCTGTACTTGATAACTGAATATTGTTCATTTTGTAATTTGCATGGACATTGTTACTTCCAATATGAAGTACTTTACATTTTTCTGTGTTGAATTTCATTTGCCATTTTTCTGCCCAGCTTGCTAAAGTATTAAGGTCATTTTGTAACTGCTGCCACTGTAATTTTGAAGTGACTTTACTGGTTATTTTAGTATCATCTGCAAATTTGGATACTTTACAATTTAGACCCTCATCAATGTCATTTATATAGATAATAAAAAGTATCGGTCCAAGTACTGAGCCTTGGGGAACGCCGCTGATCACATTACGCCATTTGGATTCCTTTCCGTTTATCACAACTCGCTGTTTTCGGTCTGACAGCCAGTCTTGTAACCATTTTAGCGTCTTTCCTTTTATTCCATGTGCTATTTTTCTCATGAGACGCTTGTGAGGGACAGTGTCAAATGCTTTCTGAAAGTCGAGGTAAATTATATCTACTGCTCTTGAGTCATCGTATGATTTGTAAACATCATGGAAGAAGTCCAGTAAGTTAGTTAAGCATGAACGACGATGTCTGAATCCATATGTTGCGAGTCTTTAATTATATTATTTTCTTCTAGATAATTAACTATTTTATCTCTTATGATTTTTTCCATTAACTTGCACACTACTGATGTTAAGCTGATTGGTCTGTAATTTCCTGGGTGCGACTCATTTCCTTTTTTGAAAATTGGTGTTACATTTGCTAGTTTCCATTCCCGTGGAACTTTCCCAGTACTTAATGATTTATTGAATAAGACAGAGAGTGGCAGCAGTAACTCATGTTTTGCTTCTTTGAGAATTCTCGGTGATATTTTATCGGGGCCAGGGGTTTTGTTTATGTCCGTACTATTTATGGCTGAAAGGATATCATTATTATGGATAGCATAGTTACTAAGGACTGTGCTATTTGCTTGGTTTGTGGGTAACAGTAGGTTTCTGGTGGTGTTTTCTACTGTAAAAACAGACGCAAAGTAATCGTTAAGAATGTTTGCCATTTCGACCTCATTTTCAGTGTGTCTGCCATTGTTTGTTTCTAGAGGACCTATTGATGTAGTCATAACCTTTTTCTTTCTAATGTAACTGTAAAATTCTTTAGGATTTGATTTGCACGTATTAGCAATGTGGATCTCCAGTGCTCTTTTGCTTTGTTTAATAAGTCTTTTCGATGTGCGGCGTAGATTGTCGTATTGTAATTTATCATCATTATTTTGTGTAGCTTTATATTTATGGTATGCCCGTTTTTTGGCTATTAAGTTACTTTTTATTTCACTGGACCACCACTTTGGTTTACTATTTCCAGCTGGACGTCTGTTACGTAGTGGCACACATGACTTTACCACTTCATTAAATTTTTCGGTGAATATCTCCCATGCTTGGTTTATGTCATCGGTTTCAGACATTTGATTCCAATCTGCAGTTGCAAGTAGCGCTCTGAGCCTGTTGAAATTAGCTCTACGATAATCTGGGACCTTTTCTTTGCTCTCCGTTTCTTTTACTTTTTCAGTAGTAATATTAAACTGTATAGTTCGATGATCACTGGAACTAAACTCAGGTCCTATTTCAACGTTGTTGACTAGGTTATCATTTGTAGTCAAGATGATGTCTAGGATATTGTTTCCTCTCGTTGGGTATTCTACGTGTTGGGAAAGGGCGCTTTCCTGAAGATTCGTATAAAGCTCTTGTCCTGAGTGTGTGCCGTCAGTGGTTCACCCCACTTTGTTACCGGTAGATTAAAGTCTCCAAAAATTACGCTATCCTCTTGACAACAAATTTCCACAGAATTTGATCATAAAGTTTTTCATCTGTCTCAGTTGACTGTGCTGGCGGACGATAGATGAGACATATATTTATTTTGTGTGAATTAATACTTAGCTGAACATAACTGGCATCTATGTTGGTAATACTGGGTTTGGATAGCACAAGGGGATGGAGACTAGTTTTCACATATAGTAAAACACCGCCACCAGCTCGATGTGGTCGCTCACAGCTGAAAATATTGTACCCTGTTAGTGAGTATTCCGCTAGAAAGTCACGGTCAGATGTGTGAATCATGGAGTCTGTGATGCCAATGATGTCATAATTTTCTAGGTAAATTAGAGATTCTAAATCCTCAAACTTGTTACGTAGACTACGTGCGTTAGCATAGCAGACTCTAATTCCGTTCCGAACAGTTGGTAATCTGACTTTGTGGGTATTTACGTTAAGGTTACTGTTCCTGGACGTGCCGCGTTTTTTGATCTGAAGAGGGCAACTTTATCGTGTAGAAGTCTACCTAGCCGTGCCGCTCCTACTGAGTTCAAATGGAGACCATCTTTCTGGAATAGAGTATGTTGCTCATAAAACTGGTCCCACAGATTGACAAAGTCGACTCCCTCTTGCGTGCAGAGAGATTTGAGCCGGTTATTTGTGCTGAAGGCCTTATCATAGAAACTATTTTCTGCCTTGATCCTTGGGAGTATACCAGATATTATCACATTAGTGGACTTAGTTTTGAATCGTTTGATCATTTCATGATACTTTGCTAGCAATTCCTCTGATCTACTGTGCTTCAGATCATTTGTACCAACATGGATAACGTATAGAGTTTGATTATTTGCGTCTTTTGTGACCTCATCGCAGGCTTCTGTGATATCACTTAGTCCACCTCCTGGAAAACAGTACCTCTTTCTGCTGATGGGGGCACGTCCACAAAATTCCTCCAGCTGACTGCGTACAATAGAGTCCCCAATAAGCCTTGTTTCTTCTGTCTCATTTACCGCTTCGGCAAGGATCTGGTAGCGATTATACGTAGTTATGGGAAGATGCTTCCTCGAATCTTTTCCGGGTTTTGTGCCATTTCTTACCATAGTAAAGGGGACTTCGCTTGGCGAGGAACGTACTGAATCGCTGGGTGAGGAAGATACTGATACACTATTATTTGTGACTGCCTGATGGGGCGGGGGCTTGTACGAGCTCAGTTTGTACGCTTCTTCCTTCTCGAGTGCTGTTGCTGACTCCTACATTTGCCACTACAAACTCTTTCAGTGTCTCAAACTCTGCCTTGAGTTCCCTGTAATTTCTCTGCGATTCAGCTAAACCATTTTCTAGATCTTTTCTCAAGATGCATAGTTTGCACACAGGCGTCGAAAAGTAATTTGAAAAATACTGAGCCGCAAAGCGACCAGTACACTCTGGCAGGCCTTTAGGGTAGATGGCATTTTGCAGCAATATTTCCACAATCCCACACAAATAAAAAATAGTATACAACTGGTTAATGGATGTTGTTACAAATGGTCAATTTACTCTATATATGAGATATTGAATTTCTAGGGAGGTTCACTTACTTTTTATATATTATCTTCCTTTACCAGTATAAAAAGAATAGAAAATCTACCTGCTATGGCACAATCCAACCTACATGGATTCTTTTACCAGTGTAAGAGGAACAGAAAATCTGCTTGCTATGGTACAACCTACCTTAACATGAACTGTGTAAAATGAAAAGGGAATCTACTTGCTAGGGTATGATCTAGCTTACCATGAACTGTGGAAATACACCATACACTGATTCACTGGAGAAAAAGGAAAAAAAAAAAATAAATAAATAAATAAATAACAATGGAATGTTGGGGAAAAAATCAAAATAAAAACCTAGCTTCTCTCAGTGAACAACTGAAAATAAAAATAATATACAACTGGTTAAGGGATGTTGTTAAAAATGGACAATTTACTCTATAAATGAAAAATTGAATTTCTAGGGAGATTCACTTACTTTTTGTATACTATCTTCCTTTAACAGTATAAAAAGAATAGAAAATCCACCTGCTGTAGCACAAGCCAACCTACATGAATTCTTTTACCAGTGTAAAAAGAGTAGAAAAATCTGCTTCCTATGGTACAACCTAACTTACCATGAACTGTGTAAAATTTAAAGAAAATTTACTTGCTATGGTATGATCTAGCTTACCATGTATTGTGGAAGTACACCATAAACTGATTCACTGGGAGAAAAAGGAAAAAAGAAAATAACAATGGAATGTTGGGGAGAAATCAAAATAAACACCTAGCTTCACTCAGTGGACAATGGTTTGTAGTGCAAAAACTATTTCACTGGTGTAACATCAACCACACAGTTGTTACTCTATACAGAAGACAATGCTATTCACTTGCACTAAACTAGCAAGCAACTTAGTTAGTATTTGTTACGTTAGACTTTAAAGTAGGACGTACAAGGATGGTAGTGGGAACAAAAACAAAGAGAGCTGGTAGGTAAATACACTTTCGGTTCACTACACCATTTACTGTACTAGTGAGAAAAGATAATCTGTTTGTTAGATATCGTTCTAACTGACCTTGATCTGCGGGAAAATAAACTATAATATGTCTGAGGAGGAGGAGGAGGAGGAGGAGGAGGAGGAGGAGTAGTAGTAGTAGTAGTAGTAGAAGTAACAGGGTAGTGATGAAAGACTTGAAAAGGAGAGGTGAATCGAGGAAGAGATTATAATGGAGTGTGTGTAAAACGTTGTCTAGGGCAGGAACAGGAAACGTGACAGAGACGAGATGGAAGAAACGTTTGCTAGGACGAAATGGGAGAAACGTTTGCTGTGTTTATTCCAGTGAGTGGCAGGAGTGTTAGCCTTTGTGTTTGTCTGTTTTGTTCTGATCTCCCTCTTCTTTTCCAGTTTCTTTATTATTCTCGCCCTTTCATCTGTGTGTGTGTGTGTGTGTGTGTGTGTGTGTGTGTGTGTGTGTGTGTGTGTGTGCAAAACTGACTGCAATAGAAGAAGAGGGTTCGGGAAGGAGTGGGGGAAGGGTGGGATTAGGGGAGGGGTGGGAGTGGGGTGGAGAGGTGGGGGTGATGCAAGGAGGGGGTAAGGAAAGGTAACTCCAGTCTGTTAATTAATCCAGGTGAAGACAGGTAATGACTGGGGTGGGATGAGCCCCTAGGGAAGTAACTTAGACTCTCTCTCTCTCTCTCTCTCTCTCTCTCTCTCTCTCTCTCTCTCACACACACACACACACACACACAGGTAAGGGCGAGCTACCTGTTCACTCGCAGCTAATTAGTGAACGTCGATGCTAATTTAAATCACTCATTAGAAAAAAATTACCCTCGCTTACCTCATTAGCGAGATTAAGGGGGGGGGAGTGCTGAGAGGGGGCGTATGGGGGGCTGAGAGGGGGCGTATGGGGGCCTGAGAGGGGGGGCTGTAGATGTAGACAAACAGACAGAAATATATATAGATCGACTGGCTGATGGGTAGATAAACAAAAAGAGAGAGATACCAGTAGATGTACATACATATAAATAAATAATCATCTCAATTGTCATCTTTCCTCTTCTTTTTCATCCACCTTTTTCTTCTCCTTTCCATCCCTCTCCCTTTTCTCCTCCATCTTCCTCTCTCCCTCTCCCTATCCACTTCTTTCCCTTCCCTTCCCTTCCCTTCCTTCCCTCTCTCCCCTCCCACCCTCCCTTCCCTTCCCTTCCTTTCATTTTCCTTTATCGCAATCCCTTCTGTATTCTTCTTTCCTCTCTTTCCCTTCCTCTTCCCTCCCACCTTCATCTGTCCCCCTCCCTTGTTTTTGTCTCCTCCTTCCCTCCCCCTTCCTCCCTCCCTCCCTCCCCTCCCCTCCTCTCCCTCCCTCCCTCCCCAGCTCCTCCCACTCCCCTTTCAACAGCCGTGAGAAAGACGAGAAAGCAGTCCCCCTCCCCCCCCATCTCTCTCTCTCTTCCTTCTCCTTCCCTTCTTTTCCATTCCCCTTCCATCCTTTCCCTTCCCGATTCATGTCTTCCCTTCTCTTGTGTTCTCTTCCCTTCCCTTCCCTTCCCTTCCCTTACCCAGCACCCCATTAGCCCTAGTCTCACCCTGCCTACCTTACCCTGCCTTTCACCTACCCATTAAGGCAGGGAGGGAAAGGTAAGAGAATGCGGGAGAGAAAGAAAAAAGGCAGGTTTCTCATAAGGGGTAGGCAGGGGTGTGGGAAGGAAGGTAGGGTAAGGGTAGGACAGGGAAAAGAAAGGTAGGGGAGGTATGGAAGGAGAGGTAGGGTAGGGAAGCCATGGGAGGAAAGGGAGGGAAATGGTAGGCAGGAGTGTGGGAAGGTAAGGTAAGGGTAAGGTATGGGAAGGAAGGGAAGGCTAGGGTAGGCAAAGGGTACTGGAAGGGAAGGGAATAAACAAAGAAGGGAAAAGAAGGGAAAGG
Source organism: Coenobita brevimanus (assembly GCF_032717465.1). Lineage (NCBI taxonomy): Eukaryota > Metazoa > Arthropoda > Malacostraca > Decapoda > Coenobitidae > Coenobita > Coenobita brevimanus. The sequence goes on along the minus strand of NC_136961.1, from coordinate 42,131,638 downwards.
AAGGGAAGGGAGGAGAAAGGAATAGAAGAGAAAGGAAGGGAAGGAAAAGGAAAGGGAAGGAAAGGAAAGGATAGTCACCTCTAACACAAACACCCTCATTAATGTTATTTTTACTCAATCCTTCCCTCTGCCTATGACCTCCAGTCTTTTAAACGCAATTTCTTGGGACGGAACAAGAATTGCAGGCTCTCTGCTCCGAGTTTTTTATTTATTTTTTTTTATTTCGCATATATACCAAAAGCATCATCATCATCATCCCTCTGCCTATGACCTCCAGTCTTTTAAACGCAATTTCTCGGGACGGAGCAAGAATTGCAGGCTCTCCGCTTTGAGTGTTTTTCTTTTTTTCTTTTTGTTTTGCATACGTAATAAAGTCATCATCATCATCATCATCACTCCCACTACCACCACCACCACCACCACTTCCGCCACAAAAACAACAACAACAACAACAACCACTATTACCCTCACTCAAGCAACCACAATCTCAACCACGTCAACCACTTCATTTGCAACCACCACCACCAACCACAACTTGACCGCCGACAGCAACCACAACTACCACACCGCTAACCATCACCACAAACCATAACAACCACAACAACCACTAGCGCAAGACAAAAGAACCAGTCACACCAACACCATACATCTAACCATCGCTACCATACCCTACCATCACCATCATAACTACAATCACCACAAACTACTAGCCATCACCTACCATCATCAATACAACTACCATCCCTACCACAACCACCAACGCTACCACCATCACTAACCCTGCCCTTGCCACAACAACCACAACTACCACAATCACCACAACTACCACCATCACCACAACTACCATCACCACCACAACTACCACAACCACCACCATTACCACAGCTACCAGCAGGGGTGTGGGAAGGACAGCGGGGGAGGGGGGAGAAAAAGGGAGGTATGTAATCTTAATCTTTCCCTCATTGTGACTCTCTCTCTCTCTCTCTCTCTCTCTCTTAAATACAAGGAGAAAGAAAGTCTCGTTTATTTCTTAAGCTATTATTATTAGTTTGGGGGGGACGGTTATGGGGAGGGGAGGGAATGGGGAGAAGGGAGAGAAAGGAGGAGGATTTGGGGGTGAGGGCGGACGAGGAGGATGAGGTAGAGGGAAGGGGAGGGGAATAGTGGAGGGGGTGGGGGTGGGGTGCGGAGTAGGGGGTTATGATGGGAGTGAGAGGGGGTGAAATGTGAGAAAATGGTTTAAAGAGAAATATATAACATTCCTAACATAATAATAATAATAACAATAATAACAATAATAATAATAATAATAGTACTAGAAATAATAATAATAATTTTACCTGTGCATTTTCTGACATTTTTCAAACTTTTACCTTCCTCATTCTTCTGTTTTATTTCCTGATATTAATTTTACCTGAGTTTCTCCTTCTCATATAATTTTTCATCTTTCCTTATCTCCCTCCTTCACAGTCATTCATCTTTCCCTTTTTCCTTCAGCTTTCTTTAGTCCTGGCTTTTCCTGTTATATTTCCTGGATCTTTCCCTCTCTCTCATTTTCCTTCCTTCCCTTCCTAATTTGTTTTCTTTACTGCCTCTGTTTTTTCCCATTTATTTTTCCCACTTACACATGTGCACCTTGACATCCTCATTACTTAGGTGTCAGGTGTGTGTGTGTGTGTGTGTGTGTGTGTGTGTGTGTGTGTGTGTGTGTGTGTGTGTGTGTGTGTGTGTGTGAGAGAGAGAGAGAGAGAGAGAGAGAGAGAGAGGACAAAGAAAAAAAGGGGAAAAAATTTAAGAGGGGCAAGGAGAGGGGTAATGTGACGGGGGGAGGGGGGAGAGGGGGAGGGGGAGAAGGAAGGGGGGAGAGGGGGAGGGGGGGCAAAAGGGAGAGGTGCCCCCAAGGTTTTCTCTCCATTAGTGAATTTGTATTGTATCCCACCCTGCCTCTTAGAAATAGCCTCACAGGGGTCACCGCCCCCCCCCGTCCCCTCCCCCTCCAGCCTTTTTCTCACTCGGCTCATTTTGAAATTTAATTATTATATTTTTCGGGATTCCACGATATAATTTCTCTCTCTCTCTCTCTCTTTGATGCCCAATGAAGGAGGATAAAGTCTTAGGTTTATTTTTTTCCTTTATATATTTCGAATTCACCTTTACCCAGTTTATTTCAACCTGGCCTAAAATTGCCATCTCTCCCCCTTCAATATTAAGCTGTAACAAGAGATTACCGGGAGAACAGGGCACTAGTCACGAAGAAGTGCTGTGGAAAGGACGTAGAAAAACATAACTGTCTTTTTCCGTCAATGAACCAAGTGAAATAATTGCAAATGGAAAAAAATCTGGGCCAAGTAGGAGTGATATATATATATATATATATATATATATATATATATATATATATATATATATATATATATATATTCGTTGATAAGGAGGCTCCCTAACACCTCTTCCTTTGCGATTTATTTTCCAAACTACTCCTTAATATCCCCTAGATACTTCCTACGTCTTTTCAGTATCGACTTTGCATAACACACAAGAATATAGTAACGGAGCAGATTCAGGAATAAATCGGTAAGGAAAAGGTGTTAAATACGCTTCCCAACCGTACGCGAACACCGCCATAGTCCCCCTTCCCTTCCTCTAGTCCCCCTTTCCCTAGTCCCCCTACCCCTACTCTCCCTTCCCTTGGTTCCCTTCCCTTAGTCCCCCTTCCCCTTGTCCTCATTCCCTTTAGTCCCCCTTCCCCTTGTCCTCATTCCCCTAGTGTCCTCCCCTACCCCCCGAAAGGCGAAGGGGTCAGTCATAATTGCCAGATCCAGACCTTGCTGGGATAAAGGCGTTGATTTATGTGCTTGAACGACTCCCATTCCTTCCTTCCTTCCTTCCCTCCTTCCTTCCTTCCCTCCCTCCCTCCCTCCCTTGTTCCTTCATCCTTCCTTCATTCATGCTTCGTTTTTTCCTTCGTTCTTGACTTCATTCTTTGTTTCCTTCCTTCCGTCCTTCCCTGCTTCCTCCTTCCTTCCGGTAGGCTGTCCGCCCGTATGTCCTTCCTTCCTTACTTCTTTCCTTTCTCTCTTCGTCCTTCTTTTTAACTGCGCTTTTCTTCCTTCCCTTCCTGAGAGAGAGAGAGAGAGAGAGAGAGAGAGAGAGAGAGAGAGAGAGAGAGAGAATGGCAGGGGAGGGGCGAGACAGTCCCTGGGCATCATTAGCTTTGTGGAGAAGAAATACTAAAGAAGAGGGAGGAAGGAAGAAGGCAGGGAGAGAAGAAAATGGAGGGAGGGAAGAGATAACAGAGAAGGAAGGAAAGGTAAGGAGAAGGAAGGAGGGAGAGAGGAGGAAAGATGGGTCGGGGTAGCAGCAACTACCTGATGAAAAAGGGAGAGGGTGGTAATGCTGAGGGAGGGGAAACGGAAGAAAGAGGAAATAAAGAAGGGAAGAGAGGTGGAGGAGAGGGAAGAGTAGGGAAGAGATGATAGAAGAGGAGGGAAGAGAGGAGAGGAAAGGAGAGGAAGGGAGGGAGAGAGGAGGAAAGATAGGGTCGGGGCAGCAGTAACTGTCTGGCTGGAGCCTAATTCCTTGAAATACTGCTACACTCAGACCTCGGGTGGCCCTCCTCCTCCTACCTCGTTCTCTACCTCTCTTTACCTCTCTCTACCTCGTTCTCTACCTCTCTCTCTACATCTTTACCTCTCTGCCTCATTTTCTGCCACTCCACCTCAATCCTTAGCTCTCTACCTCATACTTTACCTCATTCCCTACCTCTGTCTACCTCATTCTTTGCCTCACTACCTCTCTCTACCTGTCTCTGCACCTCTCCCACTGCATTTTTTTTATATATATCATTCCCTTTATCAGGTCTACCTCTTCACCTCTTCTTTTACCAGTCGCTCTCTTTCTACTTCTGTTATTCTTCTCCTCTTTATTCACATCTTCCTCTCTTTATTTCTTTACTTTTCTTCTTGAAATACCGTCATACTCATACCTTGGGGGTCTCTCCTCCTACCTCTTTTCCTCTCCCTACCTCTTTATCTTTCACTCTCCCTCCTACTCTCCCAAACCACCTCCTCCTTTACCTCTCTCTCTCTCTCTCTCTCTCTCTTAATTTCTTTCCCTTGTTATTACGTTTCTCATTTGTGTGTGTGTGTGTGTGTGTGTGTGTGTGTGTGTGTGTGTGTGTTTTTCTCAATTTCTTTTTAGTGTTACCAACCCTCGCCATCGCGGTCTCACTTTTTTTTTTTTTTTTTTTTTTTTAGGGGGCGATTTGCCTGAAACACCAGTGCATTTACCTGGGCTTATATCTCAAGACATCCTTTAGATTTTCGATTAAAGCCTTTAAAAAATAATTTATAGCCCCCAAAATGTGAACAGGCGGTGCAAGCAACACAGATATATAGTTTACTGTGAGTAGGAGTGTTGGACAGGGACCCCCTCACGTGGTGGCACCGATATAACCGGGTGGCTTTGCTGCCTGGTTATACAAACGTCCCTCAGTTCCCTTCCTGTCCTCCCGAACGAAGACTGATGGACTGCAGACGGGGAGAAAGGGTACAGCTTCAGTCTGCAGTCCACTGGGTTCACACTTCAGTTGAACCTGAGGCCACAACTGCTGCTACTACTACTAATAATGCTGCGTCCAGTTCTCGCCCCATACTCCGTCAAACTCGCCTCTCCACAAGTGTCACGTATCTCGGGCAAGGGAGTAGCGTCGAAATTACAGGAACTCATTATTATTTCCTCCAGGCTCTGAACGAGATGGGTGGCAGAAAAAGAATTCCTCGCAAATCTGGTCTCAGGAAAATAATTAGGAAAAGCTACCTGTAATGACTATAGATTCTCGACCTTACTTACGATCCATTCCTTAATTTAATCATAATATTTTTGTGCAGGAAAGGAAAGAAGAGTGCATAGTCCTTCCACGTCCTCTTAGAAAACAAACAGTCTTAGTTACGAGAAGAAATCTGTCTTAGGTCATGCAGACCCAACTAGATTTTTTGATAAACTTGGGGGAAGGGTTGAAGGTCATGCAAGAACGAAGAGATACGATTTTGATAGGTCGAAGATGAAGGTCACAGGGCAAAGGTCAAATATTCGGCCTATTATGAGTGCTTCAAGGCTAGAAATGGATATCACCACAGTTCTCATATTTTAGTCTCTTCCACCCTCATTGCATTATACACACCTGGCCTCTTAGTATTAATCGCTTGCTTTTTTTTTTTTTTTTCTGACCTTTTAAAGATGAATAGTGGAAATAAGAGAAACGACCCAAAGCTTCCTCCCTTAAACACACACACACACACACACACACACACACTTTCTCAATCTGCAAAGCTGTGTGGTGGCAATGGCAGAGGGGACGCGTTATATGGCAGGCTTTCAGGGCAGGTTTACCCTCTTATTTACACCATTTTTCTATGCTCACGGATTTATATTTATGCATTTTTATTTTTTTTTTCGGTTTTTACTCGCTCTCTCACACTCAAAAATATATATATACCTTTTTTTTTTTTTCCAGTCTTCCCGGTAACAGGTGAGGGACAGAGGTCGTCCAAATACCACTGGGTCGTGTGGAATTATGGCCGATCATCCGGTGACGTCACTGGTTAAACGATGACGTCACACCTGCCTTGTGACGTCACGGATCACTTATGACGCCACTGGATTAGCAGTGACGTCACACATCCCCGTGTGACGCTGTTCGTTAAACGGTGACGTCACGCTTCCCTTGGCACCATCAGTTAAACGGTGGCTCAGTCTTGCCTACTGATGTCACTGGTTAAAATGGTGATATCATGCTTGTCTTGTGACGTCGCTGGTTAAACGGTGACGTTACTCCAACCTTGTGACATCGTTGGTTGAACGGTGACGTCACTCGAGCCTTGAGGGGTCATGGTGACGTCATTATTTAAATGCTGACATCACGAAAGGTGACGGCATTTTTTAAGCGGTGATGTCGGTTAACTTGTGGCGTTATTGGTTTAACGGTGACGTCACTCGTCCCTTGTTGCTTCAGTGGTTAAACTATAGCGTCCCTTGTGACGACATGGTTAAGCGGTGACGTGACGTTTACCTTTTGACGCCATGATTTAAAAATGAAGTTACTTCTTGCTTGTAATTGCCATGGTTAACTTGTGACGTCATTAGTTGATAGATGACGTCATAGTTAAACGGTGACGTCGCGGCCACTGCTATACCAAACGATTTATTCAACACAGGACAGCTCTCGAACTGAAGGGGTTTCTTACCACTTTCACCCATGTCCTTGCTTACCTGTAGTTTCTCCCAGGTAATTACTTTGGCCTGGTTACCTGTGTCCACCTGAGCGATAAGAGAGAGAGAGAGAGAGAGAGAGAGAGAGAGAGAGAGAGAGAGAGAGAGAGAGAGAGAGAGAGAGAGAGAGAGAGGTGGGTGGATAACTGGCGGATTAAAGCAAAGGGATTTATCAGTTTTCTATAGGTTTTCAGAGAGAGAGAGAGAGAGAGAGAGAGAGAGATAGAGAATGTGTGTGTGTGTGTGTGAGTGTTTCAGCTATAGTTACGCAGATACACAGACCTAGTGCTAGCAAAAAAAACAAAAAAATCTTAATATTGTAATAAGAATAACTAAACCCTTTCGTTTTGTACACAGACAGATAAATAGATAGATATAGATAGATAGATAGACAGCTCCTCCTCCTCCTCCTCCTCCTGAACTTTACTGGCCGCAATAAAATGCTAAGGAGCGTCCCAGCCCACCTTACTCACTCCACGAAAATTAGCTGAGTGGGAGTGAGAGGGGATGAGAGGGAGCGAGTGAGAGAGAGTGAGTGAAAGTGAGTGGGGGTGAGAGCTGGAGTGAGTGGGAATGGGTGTTGGAGAGAATGGGAGTGGGAAGAACTGGGAGTGAGTGAGAGCGGGAGGAGTGGAAGTCGAAGTCAGAGTGAGTGGGAGTGAGGATAGGGGTGAGTGGGAGTGAGGATAGGGGTGAGTGGGAGTGAGGATAGGGGTGAGTGGGAAATGTTGTGGAATAAAATATATATAAAAGGAAATCTACCGTCAAAATAGAAAGAGACAGACAGACAGACAGATAGACAGCCAGACGGATAGATAGATAGACAGATAAAACTTCCCATAGATTTACCCTATTATTACAACCCCCTAATTTTCCCTAATGGCATATCAGTGGAAGTTAATGATGTATATGATTAGGATGAGGTCTAATTAACATATACCATTACTCCCTCCCACTCCATCCCACTCACTTACCATCATTCCATCTCACATCCCACTCAAATACCATCACTCCATCTTACCCGATTACCTTCACTCCCTCCCTCTCAATCCCACTCCGTCTCACCCAGATATCATCTCTCTCTCTCTCTCTCTCTCTCAATTCCACTCCATCTCACTCAAATATAATCGCTCCCTCACACTCCCGCCCACTCCATTACTCCCATCAAGGTCTCCTCACTCACGTAGGTCAATGCTACTCTCACTCACTCACTCTCTCTCTCTCTCTCTCGTAATCCCAGCTCACTAGTAGGGCCTCCTGTGTTAATCGCTTTGCAAATATTAATATCACTTTCAATAATATAAACAGAATTGAATCTATTTCGTTGTACATATTTATTTGTGTCAGAAATATCCCTATGACACTGACAAAAGGATAAGCTATAACGACTCGCTCACTCTCTCACTTTTGCTCACTCGCTCACATTCACTTTCTCACTTTTACTCTCATCTCTCTCTCTCTCTCTCTCTCTCTCTCTCTCTCTCTCTCTCTCTCTCTCTCTCTCTCTCTCTCTCTCTCTCTCTCATACACTCACTCTTCTCTCAATTTCTCACCTTGTATGCTTATATGTGCGTATGTATGTATGTGAGGGTATATTCATGTACGGTTTGTTTACGTTAATGTGTGCGTAGTATGTATGTAAGGTAGGCTGACAACAGTAGGTAGGTAGGTAGGTAGGTATGTAGGTAGGTAGGCAGACAAGGATAGCTAGGAAGAGATAGGAAGAAAGATGTTAGTAGACACGCATGGTTACTTACTGTAGGTAGGAAAAGACAGGTAGATAGGTAGGTAGGGAAGTTGGTAGTGTGGTTGGTAGGTAGGTAGGGATAGGCAAGGGTAGACAGACAGGGTGGATGATCGTGGGGTAGGGAGGGTGGAGGAGCATTAGGATGGAGGAGGGTGGAGGGAATTACCACACTGAGGTAGACTTAGCTCTCTCTGGCACGTCTCTCTCTCTCTCTCTCTCTCTCTCTCTCACACACACACACACACACACACACACACACACACACACACACACACAAACAGCTTCCTTCTTCTTCTCCTTCCTTCCATCCTTAATAACAATAACATTAATAACGACATAGGCAGATAAAAGGCATTGGACAAGAACAAGCAGAACAAAAACACAGTAACAACAACAACAACAACAACAGTGAGCAACAGCAGCAGAGAGAGAGAGAGAGAGAGAGAGAGAGAGAGAGAGAGAGAGAGAGAGAGACACACACACACCAAATATTGAAACAACAACAACAGTAAGCAACAGGACAGACATTGAAAAAGAAATAGCAACAGCAGTAAGCAACAATAAGTACTGCATCTCACTACTGCTACTACTACTACTACTAATCACCCCTCCTCTTCATTTCGTTATTGCCGTGTGACATTTCTCGCATTTGACCTTTCATTCCTTGGCTCATGAAACTTACGGTTGGTAGACTGCTCTCTCTCTCTCTCTCTCTCTCTCTCTCTCTCTCTCTCTCTCTCTCTCTCTCAGTACTACCATCATCACCACGACTGACCTCACCACTTCCACAACTACCAGCATCACTACCACCATCAGCATCATTATCACCACTGCCATGATCACCACAACCACCACCAAAGTCACCACCATCACCACCACCACTATTATCACCACTATTACCACCGTCACCACTATCACCACCACCACCACCACCACCACCACCACCACTCTTATTACCACTAACGTCACTAAATCGCCACTAAAAATAAATGATACCGGACGACCCTTCCTCATTCCTTCACTCCACTGCATTAACTTCACTCAGTTCCGCATACCTCTCCTCCGCTCTCCTTCCCTTCCTTCACTCCTCTCCCCATCCTTCATTCTTCTACTGTTCCATCCTTCATTCTTTTTCTTTCTTCTCCTTCCCCTCCTTCATACCTCCCTTTTCCTCCTTCATACCTCTCTTTTCCTCCCCTTCATTCCGCTCCTCTACTCCATCCCTTCCTTCATTCCTCTCTTCTTTTTTCCTCTCCGTTTTTCTTCCCTCATTCCTCTCCTCTCGACTCCTTCCCTTCCTTCATTCCACTCCTCTTCTCCATTTCTTCCTTCACTCTTCTCCTCTCCCTCTCCTTTCTCTCCTTACGTTCTTCCTTTCTCTCATATTTTTTCCTCTTCTCGCTATTCTTTCTCTCCTTCCTTCCTCTCTTATTTATGCATCTCTTTTCTTCTTTCTTTCCTGCCTCCTCTTTCTCTCTTATCTATCCTCTTTCCATCCTCCGCCCTCTTTAATTTCCTTCCTCCACAAGTATCTTTCCCACATCCCAATTCTTCTCTCATTTTCCTCGATATTTCCATCAGAAACCCATTTCATTCTTTACGGTTTCCCTTGTCAACGCCTCCCCCTTCCTTTACTTTCCCTCCTTCTCCTCTTTTTTCCCTTTCTCTCTTACCCTTTTCTCCTCTTTCTTTTCTGTCTTAGCCCTTCCTTTCTCTTCTCTCCTTCCCTCTCTTCTCGTCTTCTTTTTCACTTTCTCCGCACTCAGGTATCTTGCTCTCTTCCTGCAATCCTTGGTTTCCCCTCCTCCTCTCGTTTCCTCTTGTATTTCTATCCCCTTTCATCGTATCCTTTCTCTTCCTTTCTCATTCCCTCTTGTCTTCCGTTTCATTCCTGTCTACCTTTCCTATCCACTATCCACCTAGGTCACTGTATCCAATCTCTTTCTTCCACTTTCTCATTTTCCTTCATCAGCCCCTCCTTCCTATCCACTTTCATCCTTCCCAAGTCCTGTAACTTTCCTCTTCCTCCCTCATTCTCTCTTTGCTTCCTCAATTACTCCTCCATATCTATTATCCTTCAACCCAGAATTCAGCCATTACATCCTGTCTTTTCCTTCCCAAGTTCCCGTGTCTTACTCTTACCCTTCCTCATTCTGTCTTTCCTTCCTCTGTCCCTCCTTCATATCCACTATCCACTCACTCTGCATTCACCCCCTCCCATCCACCCCCACCGCCAAGGCCGCAGCGGTGGTGGTGACGATGATGACATGACTATCTGCCCGGCGATAATTTTCCACACGATAAACCTGTACCAAATCCCGAAGGCTCCGGCTCTCCTTCGGTGGCGCGTCCAGGGGGTCCTTATGATCTGGGAGCATAAGGGTGCATCTCCCGCGGCCCGACCCAGGGACAGGATACGCCAACTCGACCACTCGCGCTCCTCCTCCAAGTCGGCCTCGCTTGGATTGACAAAATAAGTTCACTAATATATTCTTGTCCCCATGTCCCTCCTGCTGGGATTATGGACGTATGCCGCTGCCTGGGGTGCCGTCTAGGGATTTGGGACCTTAGGGAGTCTGGTGGTAAGGGTGGTTTTGTAAAGGTGGGTGAGTAAGCGAGGGTTGCGTGGCTCTGGGAGGGAAGGGGAGGAGGTCTCTAGGCAGAAGGCTTGGAGGAATGGGTAGCCAGGGATTAGGAAGGTGGTCGGTCGTGGGATGTGGGACGGACTGGGGATTATTCTACACCCCCTCCCAACCCCTTATCCCCCACTCCCACACACACACACACACACACACACACACACACACACACACACACTTCCCCACCTCCTCACCCTTCCCCACACGAGGTAGTAATAGTAGTAAGCTGCCTCTCACCCTCCTCTCGTTCATGCTTTCAAGTGGAGATTTCTTACCTAATTTTCGCTACAGGTATTCTCCATCGAGTTCCTTTTTCTCACGATCCTTCCCCATACATACACTTCCCCACCTCCTCTCCCTTCCCCACGCGTCTTGGTAACAAAAGTAAGCTTCTTCTTCCTCCTGTCTTTCATAATTTCAGGTGGAGTGATTTTCCTATTATTTTTTTCCTGTTTTTTTATAAGTGTCCTGTTTGCGCCCTCAATTGCTTTTATGTTTGATGCTTCTCCTTTCGCTGTTTTTTTCTTTTTTTAATTATGTTCCCCGTTAAATTTTCCTTTTTCTTTCCTCACTCCATCTTTAATGTGAAGAGACATGATGATGATGATGATGATGATGATGATGATGATGATAAGTACAAACTGTCATGATAGCGAAGATGTTACTGATGACGGTGTGTGTCTGTGGATGGTAACACACACACACACACACACACACACACACACACACACACACACACACACACACACACACACACACACACACATACGTCTGATTTGGTCTAAGCACACACAAGCCTGCAGACAAACACACACGCAGGTTTCTCATGTGTCTCTGAAGTTACCGACAGTCACTCCTCCCCCTCACTAGCCCCCCATCTCCTCTCCTCCCCCTCACTATCCCCCTCCCTCTCCGTTCTGTCCTCTCCTCCCCCAGGTTACCCACTATTTTCAATCCTTCCCCCTACCCTCCTTTCCTATCCATATATTCTCTACTTCCCCATTCTCTCTTCTTCTCCGTCCCTCGCCGTACCCCTTCATCCTCCTTCGCCCATCCCCTTCCTACCCCTGTCATTCTCTCATCCACCCCCTCCCTCTCCCTTATCCCTTTTCTCCCTCCTCACCACTGCCCCCACCATAACCCCTCCTCCCCTCCCTTCTCCCATACTTTTCCTAGCTCTTTTCTCCACCCCCGTCTCTTCCTTCCTCTTTTTCTCCCTACCTCCCCCTTAACTCTTCTCTTCTTCCTTCTCTCTCCTACCTCCTCCTCATCTCCCACCACCCCAGCTCTCCCAAGCCCCCTTCTTCATCCCAACCCCTTTCTTGCCCTCTCACACCTTCCTTTTCACGCTTCCTCCGCCCTTCTTTCTGTCTTGTTCCTGTTACGCCACCCCCCCCCCTCTCTCTCTCCTTTTTACTCAACCCCTTCCTTAGAATTGCCCAATGTCTGCCTTTCCTCTTCTTTCTTTATTTCTTCTTCTTCACTGCTTTGCCTGTCTACCTCTTTATCATATCGTTTATCCATTCTCTCTCTCTCTCTCTCGGATTAAAAAAAAGAGAGGATCTAGTGACTTGTGTAAGGAGGCACGTGACTTATCGTCTCTCTCTCTCTCTCCCTCTCTTCTCTCTCTCTCCTTCTATATTTTTACCTCATATTTTCCTTCCATCTTTCTTTTCTATCTCTTCATTTCATTTTTTCCCCTTGATCTTCCTATTTTCTTCACTCACCCTCCATTCACCCCGCCTTCCATTTCCACCTATAAACCCCAGAATTACAGAGACACGAGAGGGAAAGGGAATGATAATGATGATGATGATGATGATGATGATGGATGGATGGATGGTGGTTTTTCAGTATATATATATCTGGAACTATTTTTCTTTCATCGATTGATTTTTTTACGAATTTTACACATGTGATTCTCTCCATTCCTTGTCCTTCATTTTCTCCTTCCATCCTTCACGTTTAAGTATGTATATAAAAAATTACCTTCATTAGTAATCACTCTTATGTACATCTATAACCCAACCTCTTAATGCTGGAGGTGGAGGCCACAAACAAATCGTCTCCATGTCACCCTGTCCTCCGTCATCAGGCTATGCTACCTCCAACCCACTCTACCCTCATTCATACACCCTCCACCCCATCTCTCCCACCTCATCTGCGGTCTCCCCCACCCCCTCTCCCACTTTCACCTCACTCACATATGCTCTTACACACCTTTCCACCCCATCTCCCCCCCCCCCATCTACAGTCTCCCTTACCCCCTCTTCCTCTTTCACCTCACTCACATATACTCTTCTAGTCAGTTTCTCAATCTCCCTCCATAAATAACTTTCCCTTTCTTTTATTTCACAGGTCACCATCTCTCTCCTCTCACCTCCACTCCTCCGCTCGCCAAACCAGGTAAGTTGCCCAGGTAAATTGTCACTATGCTCCTTTTACTCTTACCTGGCCTAAAATTGCCATCTCTCCGTCTTGAATGTTGATTTGTAATGACAGATTAACACTAGAATGATGATAGTCACGAAGAAGTGCTATGGAAAAATGTTGAGTCGGAACGTTGTCTTCTTATTTCGCTACTGAGCCAAGTCAAATAACCCGAAGAAAGTGTGTTCGTGTTCATTTAGGTGTGTTCAGGTGAGCCGGTATGGGCGTGGCGATGGTTTAATTCAAAGCTTTCTCCTACAAGAGCAAGTGCTACGATAACAATAACATCTACAGTAACAACAACAACTACAGCAACAACAACAACTACTACTACAACACCAACAACAGCTACAACAACTACCACGACAACAACAAAAATACACGCGTCACATACATATCCCTCCCGTCACTTTGATACACCTAGATCCACCTTCATACACCCAGAGTCACTTTCATACACCCAGCGTCACGTTCAATACACTCAGCGTCACATTCGTACATTTAGATTCACTTTCATACACCCGGCATCACTTTCACACTTAGCGTAACTTTCATACACCCAGAGTTGCACGAAATTCACGAACTATCTTAGGGTGAACTCTTAACTCCTCTCTCTCTCTCTCTCTCTCTCTCTCTCTCTCTCTAATGATACTCTTCTTCCCGTAACTCAGACTAGTATTGCAGAAGAGAGACTATAAGATTTTACATCCTGCTTGACCTTCCTAGAAAAAGAAATCTGCATTAGGAAGAGAATGGGGTCATAAGAAAAGAGGGCAGTAATTTCCCAGCTCTCTTCGTCTCGTTCTTCCTGGTAATCAAAACCAAGGCCATGGGTTCAGAAGTCTCAATTCTCTGTTGTTTCGAGTGAGAATATTCGCATTCCGCATATTTTTCTTCCTAAAAGCTTGTAATTATGTTAGTCTTATCTATCCCTACGTTATTCTGTCTATAGTCAACTACAAATATCAACCAGTGTTCAGGGTATGATCTTGATGTCTCACTCTCCTCGTTGACGAGTGAAGCAACCACAACTGTCGGTAGTTTCAATATATTCTTATAATTAACATTTGTGTACTGTAACATCAAGTATTCGTGATCTAAATGTCTGCTTAAAAATATACTGAAAGAAGTAGGTATGCTGTACTTCCGATAAATAAGAAGTGAATGAGCGAAGCAGTATCGTTTCCTCGCTTACCCCTACATGATACTAAAATCTCTTTCACGAGGCAGCCGCATCATCAAACGAAACCATAAAAATAATGGCCATATATATATATATATATATATATATTTCCGTGTGACTTGTGCTCGCCAAGGCATAGAACTTAATAGGACTGGCTGTTTCTTGTGTGGTGTGGTGCAGCGTCAGCAGGGGCGGTTGAGGACACAGGTATGCGGAGACAGTAACAAAATCTAGTGGCGTCACGCATAGGGCATCCTCTGTCTTTACCCCCACCTTTCCACCCCCCACCTGCACGGGCATGAACCTCAACCCTCCCCCTCCCCGGCCTCTCCTTCCACCAATTAGATCACACCTGCAAGTTAGAGCTCGATTGTGATTGGCTACTTGAAGGCGAGGACTGTGCTAGCATCTTGAAATCGGGATGCCACGTGGCAGTCATCAGGCAAGCATAGGGTAGGAAGCATTCGGGCAGATTCTTCTCATCATATCCGAAGTTTTTTTTTGGTTTTGTGGAAGCCGTGTGAACTCTGGGATTGCGTACCTTGACGATCCTCGTGTGGTCAATAGGTGTGAGTATAATCCTTCTCCCGGAATGATGGTGAGGAGGAGAGAGGGTATTTTTGACTTCCGTCTTCCTCCTGATGTCGGCTCGTCCACAGTTGAAGGTGAGCGTGCACTTTTCTTTGTCTTGTTACTGAGTTATTAGTCTTTCTCAGTTCGTTATTGTCTCCTTTTATTCTTTAAGTTATTGTCATTATAATAAGAGTATAACACCTAAATTAGCAGAGAGAGATTGGGGGGGGGGATGTTATTTATAAGAGGGGATTGGATCAACGATGGAGGGTGGGGGACTGAGTGGAGAGTAGAGGGATTGGGGGAGGGGATATGCGTCCACGTCGCACTACACCACGCCACACCGCACCTCACCAACCCCCACCGCACCACATCCCACCGCCGCGCATCGCACCACGCCACACTGCACCACACCACGCCACACGGCACCACACCACGCCACACGGCACCACACCACGCCACACGGCACCACACCACGCCACACCACACACACCACACCACACCACACACACCACACCACACCACATCACGCACTTTCACATCACATCACACACGTTCACACCACGCCACACCATCCAACTCGTCCACGCTGCACGCCACCTCACCTCATCTCACTGAACCGCCCGGCGCCGCGTCACACACCACACCACACGACACCGTGCCACACCATCCAGCTCGTCCACACCACATCATACCACCCAACTCGTCCACACTGCACGCCACGCCACCTCACCTCACCTCCGCGCCACACACCAGACCACACCACTTGTTACCGTCACAGAGTAATCTTTCAACAATAGACCAAGAAAATAATATTAAAGAGATTCACCAGTAACGTAACACCCCGTCTGTAGTGAGAGACGTTATCCAACACACACACACACACACACACACACACACACACACACACACACACACACACACACACGGACGTCAGATTTCCATTGCACGGCCAGTAAGTGAAAATGTGCCACTTTTCTCGGATCATATTCATAAACAAACTTACGACCATTATCTTTCTCATAACTTCCCTCTTCTACCCCATTCCTTCTCCTTCCTTCACTCTCTGTTTCATTTCTGTATCTCTGTATTACACATTCTCAATTCTTCGTGATTCTTTTTCTCCATGTTCTTACCTTTCTTTCTTCTCCTCCCATCTCTCCAGTTCTCCTCTTTCCCTCCCTCTTGCTTTCTCCATTCTCTTTGTGTATATTTTCTTCCATGTCACTTCCTGTTCGTTTTTTTTTCTTTTCTACTCATGCATCCATCTTCCCTGTCTTCTCACCTTTTTCATCCAATCCCTCAACCTTTTCCCACCCTCCTCTTTTCCATCGCCTCCCAGCCCCCCCTCTCCCCCTCTTCCGTCTTCCTCTCCTTCCCCACGTCTCCCCTTTCTAACCCTCTCCTCTTCCTCCGACCTTCTCTTCCCTCCAGCCTCTTCCTTTCTCTCCTTCCCCTCCATCCAACTCCCCAACCTTCTCCCCTTCCTTCCCCCTCCTACTCCTCTTCCCTCCATTCTCCTTGTTCTTCCCCCTTCCCCTTCATCTAGCTCCCCCACCTTCTCTCCTCTTCCCCCCTCATCTTCGCTCTATTCCCCTCTTCGTTCCCCTCTTTTTTCCTTCCATTCTTCTCTTCCTTCACCTCTTCTTCCCTTTATTCTCCCCTTCCTTCCCTTCATTCTCCCCTTCCTTCCCCTCTTCTTCCCTTCACTCTCCCCTTCCTTCCCCTCTTCTTCCCTCCATTCTCCCCTTCTTCCATCCCCTGTTCATCTTCCCTAAATTCCATCCTTCCTTCCCCTTCCTTTTTTTCTTCCCTCGTTTCCCCCCCCTTCCTTTTCTTCTCCCTCCTTGTCCCTCCCTCTTTCCTCCTCCCCCTTCTTCTCCCCTCCTTATCCCTGCGTCCCCCCTTGGGTGTATAGACGAGCCTGGCGTAAGAGGCGTGGTATCGTTATCCAGTGTAGTCAAGAATACTCGGGTTGTTGTGGTGGAGGGTCCTTGCCCCGGCCCACACCAAGCTAACGATGTCTTGAGTGAGTGGGAAGGGGGGAGCGAGAGAGAGGGAGAAGCTGGGAGAGAGGGAGAAAGTAGGTGAGAGGAGAGGAGAGGGAGAGAGAGGGAGAAAGTAGAAGGGTGAAAGGAGAGGGGAAAGAAAGAGTGGGAAGGAAGTGTGAGAGGGAGAATGTAGGTGCAGGGAGGAAAGTAGGTGAGGGAGAGATGGTGAAAAAAATATATGGTGTAAGATAACTGTTAATGGATAGGAAGCAGTCGACACCTTGCTACGTATTCTCGTCGGCCCTAGCACCTGTTCATTAGCGATTTATTCTTAGATACGGCTGGTCCATGTCCTTTTGTACGCTATGCCCAACCTGATCTGAATTAAAACATGTAAATTTAACAAAAGCGAAAAATATGGACGTTCTCGTACGCAAGGGGTTAATATTATTTTCTTTTTTCGCGTTTTCTATGGGCCTTCAACGCGATTTTTCTTCCATGCTGAAAGAAATAATTTGTGGGTAGCAAATGAAAAAAAATGGAAATGATGTATTTAGGCGGATGTGGTTAAAGAATTATTATTTTTCTTCTCTCTCTCTCTCTCTCTCTCTTCACCTGTCTCGCTTCCGCTTTATGTGTCCACCTGCCTCACCCCTGCCTACACACCTGCCTCATCCCTGCCTACACACCTGCCTCATCCCTGCCTACACACCTGTCTCACTCCTGCCTACACACATGCCTCACCCCTGCCAACACACCTGCCTCACCCCTGCCTACACACCTGTCTCACCTGCCTGCCTCACTAACGATCGCTCTTAACAACCAGTCGAGCAGCAACCCTTAACAATATCACCTGGTGTGTGTGTGTGTGTGTGTGTGTGTGTGTGTGTGTGTGTGTGTGTGTGTGTGTGTGTGTGTGTGTGTGTGTGTGTGTGTGTGTTACTGTTCATTTTCGTATGTGCCACTGAGAGAGAGAGAGAGAGAGAGAGAGAGAGAGAAACCCCTGCGGCACCACTATTATAAAACCCCCAGCACTATCTCCACCACGTTAATAATGAAGCCTCCATAAGAGAAACCACGCCATTGTTATTGTGTTTGTTTACATCCCGGCACGCGCGTTTGAGGCCACGTGTTTGGGCGTGTTTATACCCCAACAACGTGGTGGTCGGACGCGCGTGCATTTGACATGGGGGGAATATTATCGCAAACTCTCTCCCCACCCTCTGTGTCACCCCTCCTCTCTCTCCCCAGAATTTCCCTCTCCCTCTCCCCCACCTTCCCATTCTCTGATTTAGGCTTTATATCGCTGCTCTTAATTCCCTTCCCTTACTCTTATTCTCTTCTTCCTCCAATATCTTTTTTTCTTCTCCCTACTCCTTCCTTCCTTCTCATATCTTTTATTGCACCCATCTTTCTTCTCCTCTCCTAACTTCCCTCTATTTTTCTCACTTTACCCCTTTCCTCCCCTTTCCCACGTTGCCTGTTTTCCTTACTTTTCATCTCCTCACTTTTCGTCTCAGTATCTTCTTCCTTCCCACTTCACCTCCTTCCTTTCCTCCCTTCCTTATTCTCCTCCCTTTATCACTCTTCTCCTGCCCTCCTTCTCCACCTCCCTCTCTCTTACGTCAGCAACACACATACATGCATACACACACGCGTACACACACATGAACACGCACACAACACTCATCTCACTATACTGCCCCTCGTCCCTCACCTTTCTCTACCCTCCCTCTCACACTCCTCCACCCATATCCCACTCCTTACTCCTTGCTATCTCCATCTTATTCCTTTCCCTCCTCCCTCTCACCCCTGTCACCTCCACTCACCCCTCTCTCACCTCTCTTCACCTCTCTCAAGTCTGTCCACCACCCTCTCACCCCTCTCCACCCATCATCTCCAGTTCCACTTTACTCAACCACCCACCCCTCTCCCATCACTCCCCTCTCCTCTCCCTTCCCCTTCCACCTCTTACCACTCCTCCCCCATCACCACTCTATCTCTCCCCCTCCTTCTTCACCCCTCCTCCAGCTTCACTTCACATCTAATTATTCCACATCGTCCTAGCCTCCCCACCTCCACCCCACTCCACCTGACCTCCACACACCTTTGCCTCACCCACCACATTTCATCCTTCATTATCTTCTTCTTTTTCCATCTCGTCATTTTATCATCTTTCCTTTCACCATTTCCTTTATTCCTTATTGTCATAATTTTCTTCAGTCATCTGTCCACTCTTCTTCCTTCATTCTATGCCTGTCCTTCATCTTCTCTATCTTTTCTCTCTGATTCTAATTCCTCTCTGGGGTTATTGCTTCTCTCCTTCTTCCTTCCCTCCCCCTTCCTTCTTCCCTCCCCCCTCTCTTCTTCCCTCCCCCTCTCTCCTTCCCTCCCCCTCTCTTCTTCCCTCCCCCCTCTCTCCTTCCCTCCCCCCTCTCTCTTTTCCTTCCTCTCTCTCTTCCTCCTTCCTTCTTAATAAAGCCATAACAGAGAGACACGACTTATATCCATAAATGCAATTACAAGAAGCAGCGTATCTGAGGACCATCCCCTATCCCCACCCCTCCACCCTACCCCTCACCCCCACCTCCACCCCCATAGGCCTCTTGGGAGATATGTTAATGAAAGGGGCATGGGTGTGTATTAAGATTATGGGGAGGATATGGGGTGAAGGGGGTGAAGAAGTAGACGAAGGGGTGAGAGAATGGGGTGAGACGGGATTATTAAGATTGGGAGAAAGAGGTTGGAGAATTGAGACTGGGGTGAAAAGGGTGAAGACGAAGACCCTGGGGTGAAGAAATGTCAGAATGGGGTGTGAGAGGGATAGTGTGATAAAGTGAGCGGGGTTTTGGTGGAATGGGGTGAGGTTGAGGGATATGGTGGGAAAGGGGTGTAAGGCGTAACCGAAGGGGTGGTGGAGTGTAAGAGTGGGGTGAGAGCGGGGTTAATGAGGTGGGGCGAATGAGGTTGGGGTGAGGTGAGTGGGGTGAGGGGTTAGAAAGGGCTAAATGGGGTGGGAGGGGGTTACGGAAATAGAGGTGAATGAGGCAGGGGGTTCTTGTGGGGTGAAGGCCATGGGGTAATGTGAGTGGGGTGAGGAGTCAGTGAGTGGGGTGACAAATTAGTGCAAAATATAAGTAAATCAGAGTTAAAAAAAAAAAAAAAAAAAGGAGGGGAAAGACCAGACGTTAAAATAAATGTCAGAGAAGAAAATAGTAATAGTAATGAGTGTGTGATGGATGGAAGGGAGAAGAAAAAAGTGAGACTGAACTGGAGTGCAAGGCGGTGCTCGGGTTAGCTTTTTCTTTAGCTGGACCGGTTTAATATAGCTTTCCTATAGCTGGTCTAGCCTTAAAATTGCCTAAAGTTAGCTGGGACGAATTTAAAAAGACGCCGGATTGAAGAAATTACAGGTAAGGGAAGATCGTGAAAAATGAATGAGTTGGGATGAGGGGTGAAGTAGGCTAATGAGTGAGAGAGAGAGAGAGAGAGAGAGAGAGAGAGAGAGAGAGAGAGAGAGAGAGAGAGAGAGAGAGGAAAGTACTAGGTAGGGTGGGGTTGGCTGTTACCTATTGAGTAAGCTGGGGTGAGAGGTTAGTAGGCTGGGGTGATGGGGTGAGACTGGGGAGAGGGGTGAAGGGGTCATTAGAGCGAGGTGCGTGAGAGGGAGGCAGTAACCCCTTCAGTACGACCGGGGCCACCACGGGAAGGCGACCCTCTGAGTACTATTATTTCTAAGTAGAATATAATTAGGCTTTCCATTATCCTGTTGCTGGATATGACGATGATGATGATGATGATGATGATGATGATGATGGTGGTGGTGGTGATGGTGATGGTGATGATGTTACTGATGATTATGATGTTGCTGATGAGTATGATGATGATGATGGTTTTGTTGTTGTCATTGTTATTGATGATGATGATGAAGTTAAAATAATTTCTAAAGGTACACAGAATCAGTGAGAAAAATTACAGAAAAGAGGCGATAAATGATATAAAAGAAAAATAATTACAAATATTAAAGGAAATAATTGTGTGACGGAGCGTTAAAGAAAGAGGAAGTGGAGCTGAAGTTTTGAGTGAGAGAGAGAGAGAGAGAGAGAGAGAGAGAGAGAGAGAGAGAGAGAGAGAGAGAGAGAGAGAATGTCGAGTAAGAGGGATGTGAAAGATGCTGTGTAAAGATGAGGGGGAGAGAGAGAAAGATTGTTTTTAAGAGCGCTTGAGTGTGAGAGAGGAATCTGCATAGACAGACAGATAAAGAGGCGAGGAATAAGAGAGAGAGAGAGAGAGAGAGAGAGAGGAAACACGAAAGGAGAAACAGATCAACGGTAAAAAGAGGGTAAGAAAAAGGGGAAATGAAGGAAAAAGATATATAGCGAATGAGGGGATGGAGTGAGGGGAAAATGGAGAAGAATTAAGGAAAACGAAAGGAGAGGGGAGAATGAGGGGAGAGAGAGATGAAAAGATAAAGAAGGGGAAGAAGGGTATATAGAGACGAAGGGGAGAGAGTGAGGGGAAAGGGAGATGAGGGGAGAGGGGATGGGGGGGTTGTGGTGGCCGGTGGTGACGTCTGTGTGTGTGTGTATGACAGGCTCTCTTGGAGGTCCCCTCACCTCCCCTCACTCACACCCCTTCCCTCCCTCTCCCCCCACTCACTCCCCCTCTTCACTCTCCCCTCACACCCCTTTTCCTCCCCGGCCCTCATCTCACCTCACTTTCCTCTCACTTTACCCTCATACCCCTCTCTTCTCCCCTCCCCTCATCTCCCCTTCCCCTCTCTCATAGTCCCCTCATATCCCACTCATCCTTCCTCACTCCCCTCCCCTCACTCTCCCCTCACTACCTTGCCCTTACTTTCACGCAGCTTCTTCTGACCCCTCTCACATCATTTCTCTCCCCTTATTTCCCTCTTCCCTATTTCTCTCCTCATTTTTCCCCTCACTTCTTCCCCTCATCTCCCCTCCACTCATTTATTTTTATTTTCCTCTCCCTGCTCCTTCCCCCTACCATCTCCCTTCTCTCTGCTTCTCTCGTTTCCCCCACACTACCCTCAACTCTCCCCTCTATCTATCTTCTCCCCTCACCCCCATCTTCCCCCACCCCTCCCCTCTCACCCCTCCTGCCCCACCACCCCCATTCTTTCCCCCAAATTATAACCTGTAAGATAAAACTGTTATGCTGGTAATTTCTCTTTTCCCCTCACATGGTGGTAGTTGTGGTAGTAATGGTGGTAGTTGTGGTGGTTGTACTGACGATGGTTGTGGTAGTGGTGGTGGTTGTAAAAGTGGCGGTTGTGGTGGTAGGAACTGTGGTAGATGAGGCAGGGATGTTGGTAGTAGTGGTGAGGTCTCAGTGATGTCAAGATTGTGGTAGAAACAGTAATAGCAGAGTTGGTGTAATATTGGTAGCGATGTTAGTAGCAACGATGGTAGGATGTGGTGGTAAGGATGTTGGTAGTGGTACTGTAATGGTGGTAGCTGTGGTGTTAGTGATGGTGGTAGCAATGGTGGTAGGAACAGAGTTATCGGTGGTGGCAGGGATGTTGGTAGTGGTAGTGTAATGGTGGTAGCGATGGTGGTAGGAATGGTGATATTGATGGTGGCAGGGATGTTGGTAATGACAGTGTGATGGTGGTAGCGATGGTGGTAGGAACAGGTTTATCAGTGGTGGTAAGGATGTTGGTAGTGTAATGGTGGTAGCTATGGTGGCAGGTATGGTGTTAGTGATGGTGGTAGCAATGGTGGCAGGGATGTTAGTAGTGACAGTGTGATGGTGGTAGCGATGGTGGTAGGAATGTTGAAGTTGGTTATGGTAGCGACGGTGGATGGTTGGGATGTTGTCAGAGGTAATTGTGGTAGGGATGGTGGAAGCGATGGTGGTAGGGATGGTGGTAGTGATGGTGGTACCGATGGTGGTAGTCGAGGTAGGGGTGCTCTCGGCTGACCAGGAAGGGCTCTTGAAAAACTCTTGGTGGTTGAAGGTTCCCCCCCCCCTACACTTGGAGGAGGAGCAGGAGGAGGAAGAGGAGGAGGAGCAGGAGGAAGAGAGAGAGAGAGAGAGAGAGAGAGAGAGAGAGAGAGAGAGAGAGAGAGAGAGAGAGAGAGAGAAACTAAAGAGAGGGTAAGGAGAAAAGAGAAAGGGGATAGAGGGGAGAGGGGGGTTGAAGGTGGGGGGGTAAGTTGGGAGGCCCTCATACCAAACTCTTCTGTGGTAATTACGAAGTGGGGGGTCTCAAGTACACCCCCTCCCCCTCCCCACCCCCCACCCCCACCCTCTTCTTTTTCTTCCAACCCCACTTCTTGTTTCTCTTCATAATCCTCTCTCTCTCTCTCTCTCTCTCTCTCTCTCTCTCATACCCTTGCTTCCTTGCTTGCCATATCCCCACTTCTCTCTATTTCGTTTCCTTCATTTCTTTTCTCCTTCCTTCATACTTCTTCCTTCTCTCCTTCACTTCCTCCCTCCTTCCATCCTTCATTCCCCCCCTTCACCTCCCTCCCTCTTCTCCAGACTCCTTTTCTTCCTCCTCTCTGCCTCCTTCCCTCCCTCTAACTCTTCCCCTCCCTCCCTTCAGACTTCCCCTTTCTTCATCTCCCTTTCAATCTCTCCTTCCCTTTCTCTCCCTCTCCTAGTCGTCTTTTCTTTCTCATTCTCCATCCCTCTCCCATTCCTCCATTGCTCCTCCTCCTGGTTCTCCCTCCCTCCATCTTCTTCACCACCTTTCCTCCATTTTTTGACTCTCTCTCTCTCTCTCTCTTGTTCTTACTTTTACTCTTCCTCATATTCACTCTTTTTCTTCGTCTTCTCTTTCTCTTCTTCTCTTCCGCTTTTCCTCCTCTTCCTCTTTTCCTCCTCTTATTCTTTTTGTTCTCTTCCCCTTCTTCTCCTCCTCTCCTTTTCTTCTCTTCCTCTTCCTCTTTTTCTCCTCTTCCTCCTCTTCTCCATCCGACAGCTCCCTTAGGCCTACTGTCACCATACTTGTTAGGAGCAGCACACAACCGCCCTCTAATGGTGCTCTCCTACCTTCCCTCCTTCCTTCCTACCTTCCCTCCTTCCTTCCTTCTTCCTTCCTACTTTTCTTCCTACCTACCTTTCTTCCTTCCTTCCTTCCTTCCTTATTTGTTGGAAACAGCACACATCAAGAAGTCCCCCATTGGTACACTTCTTCCTTCCAACCTTCTTTCCTTCCTTCATTGTCAGTCAGTCAGTCAGTCAGTCAGTCAGCTGGTCATTCATTTATTCAGTCAGTCAGTCAGTCAGTCAGTCAGCTGGTCATTCATTTATTCAGTCAGTCAGTCAGTCAGTCAGTCACCCAGTCAGTCAGTCCGTCAGCTAGCCAGTCAGTCGGTCAGTCAGGCACTTATTCATAGGTAAGCTCCCTTGCTTTTTCCCTCATCCTCTCCCTTTCAGTTTTTAATCCTTCTTTCGTCGTCCTTTGTTTTTTTTTTCCCTAGAACGTGAGAGAGAGAGAGAGAGAGAGAGAGAGAGAGAGAGAGAGAGAGAGAGAGGCACTCCTGCGGTCTTGTAAGGACTCTTGTTCCCTTATTTACGTAATTGTGGCTCAGGGGAGGAATGAGAGAGAGAGAGAGAGAGAGAGAGAGAGAGAGAGAGAGAGAGAGAGAGAGAGAGAGAGGGAGGAAAATTTTGGAAGAAAAAAAAATGAGAGACATGGATGATGGAGGGAGAGAAAGATAACAGAAAATAAAGCCAGACAAGAAAAAAATGATGTTAAGAGATAAGGAAGATAAGAGTAGGATGGGAAGAAAATGGGAGGCAGGGAAGGAGGAGAGAAAGGAGAGACGAAGATTCCTGTATTGTTTATCATTTTCTCTCTCTCTCTCTCTCTCTCTCTCTCTTTTATTTCTCATCTTTCACCTTGGTCTGCTTTTAACATTCTTCATTTTCCTCTCACTTTCTTCCTGCCTCTCTCACCTTCCCTCTCAAGCCACCACTCCTCTCCCAGCCTCTCAAACCCCCCTCCCTCTCTTCCTCTGACACACACACACACACACACACACACACACACACACACACACACACACACACACACACACAAAGAGGGTAACAACGTACAATCAAAGGCTTAAATCCTCTCCCCTTTGCTCACCTCTTAAAATGTGATCGATCCACGGAGGGACAGACAACGATTATTATCCCACTGGCACTGATAAACTCTGGGATGGAAGGATTGGCAGCAGAGGTGTGTAAAGGACAGAGGTATGTGCTGGGGAGAGGGCTGCCTAACAGCGAAGGACGGGGTGACGTGGAGGTGATTTGTTTGTGGCCATCCCTTCCGGGATTAAGGTGTCTGACTAGATACTAGATACGTTTTATTCCGGCCCAACACAGGCGATTTTCTTTATCTCATAGTCAAAGGTAAAGAAATGATGGTAATAATATGTTTTTGTTAAGGGTTATGAACTCTCTCTCTCTCTCTCTCTCTCTCTCTCTCTCTCTCTCTCTCAAAAATCCCTCTTCCTTACTCCTCTCTCTCTCACCTCCGCGACACAAACTAGATCCCATTTTGAGTCTCAAGACCTACTCTGCCACCTACTCCTACGTGTTCGGCTCAAAGACACCTCGGGCCCTCCTGCCACACTCCTTCTTCTCGACCACACTAACTACCTCATCCACGCCGGGAAATAAGGTGGATGGGGAAAAAAATAGCAATGCAGTGGGTGAAAATGTTTATGTAAGTGTAGAGACATGGGGAGGTGGAGAGGGTCGAGTTGGACACGTCTCCTTACCCTCCATGTTTGTGTGTGTTTGTGTCTGAGAGGGGCCACTCCTTCCGCCATCTTGCTTATCTACGCTTCCTCCACAAGGGCTGTAATTAAGGAGAGAACCGAGAGGGGGAGAGGCTGGTGAGAGAGGCGGAGCAGGGGATGAGAGGGGCGGGGTTGTGGTGAGAGGGAAAGGAGAGAGGAAGAATGGGGGAAAGGGCTGGTGAGAGAGAGGAGGAGGAGGGAGAAAGCTTGCGAAAGAGAGCCTGTAAAGGAGAGGGAGAGGGTTTGTGAGAGGGGGAAAGGATTGGTGAGAGGGGGGGAAAGGGTTGGTGAGAGGGGGATAAGGCTGGTTGAGAGGGGGAAAGGACTGATAGGGAGAGAGAGACAACTGGAGAGAGGGCTATGGCTGCCATGAGAGGGAGCGAGGGAAAGGACATGGTTAGGAGAGAGAAAAAGAATGTGTGTGTGTGTGTGTGTGTGTGTGTGTGTGTGTGTGTGTGTGTGTGTGTGTGTGTGTGTGTGTGTGTGTGTGTGTGTGTGTGTGTGTGTGTGTGTGTGGCTTAATATGCACGTGTGGCTCAGTTTTAATCACCATGTCGTGCCATACCCAGGGACGATGTCATTAAGAGTGGGGGCAACTGTACACCAGGGGGTCCTCATCCCTTATCACTGTTTGTTTACCGATTTAGTTATTATTATTATTATTTTTTTTTAGTTCGTTTCTGATTTGGGGTTTTGTTTTAATGTTTTGGGGTCATATTAGGTCAGGGTTCATTTGGGGGGGTTCATTTAAGTTTGGGGGTTCGTTTTCGGGGTTCATTTTGAGAGAGAGAGAGAGAGAGAGAGAGAGAGAGAGAGAGAGAGAGAGAGAGTTATACAAGGCCTCTCCGCCCCTTACCTAACCATGTAAAAGTGCAAGTGACAGACCCAATAGATAAACGCCGAGGAGCCCGACAGACCCGATAGATACAAAAATAGACCCGATAGATACATACACGACCCGACAGATACATAAATAGACCCGACAGATACATGCAGAGATCGATGGCCCCAATAGACTCGGTATGCCTATCAACACACCCGATCGATCTGACCACCGATCGATCCGACTACCAGTATACCTGACTTCCGATATCCCGATAGACCTGATAGATGCAAACACAGACTAATAGACATGAATATTAATAAATCCAACAGCTGATAGACCCGATAGATTGAACTGCCGACAGACCCGATAGACTCACCTGCCGATAGACCCGATAGACTCACCTGCCGATAGATCCGATAGACTCACCTGCCGATAGACCCAATAGACTCACCTGCCGATAGACCCGATAGATTCACCTGCCGATAGATCCGATAGACTCACCTGCCGATAGACCCGATAGACTCACCTGCCGATAGACCCGATAGACTCACCTGCCGATAGATCCGATAGACTCAACTGCCGATAGACCCGATAGACTCAACTGCCGATAGACCCGATAGACTTAACCACCAATATATCTTTACCAGTAGATCCAGTTGCCGATGAAGCCGATAGATTCCACAGCCGATAGACCCGATAGATTCAAGTGGCGATAGACCCGACCTCCTATCCGATTTAGATGCTACTGAAACCTGACCTGAACTGCCCATTAGAGCCAAACCGACAGAAAGCGATAGAAAGCCGCCTCCTTATCGGTTCTTGTATGGAGGTCGTAAGAGGTTTATTTGGGCGAGTGGGACTTAGAGAGAGAGAGAGAGAGAGAGAGAGAGAGAGAGAGAGAGAGAGAGAGAGAGAGAGAGAGAGAGAGTGCGTGTGTGACGGAGTGTGTGCGTGAGGGATAATATATAACTCTCATTCTCTCTCTCTCTCTCTCGTTTCCTACCTTTCTCCAGAGACTTCCCTGCTTCTGGCATTTTTTCTTCCTTCCTCTCCTCCTTTCTTTCCTCTGCGCCCCTCTCTCTCCATTTTCCTTCCCCTTCTCTCCCTTTCCCCCTCCCCCTTCCCAGTTCTTCCTTCTCCTTCCTCTTCCCCTCCCCATCCTCCCCCTACTTCTCCCCCTACGTGTGTGGGGAGGCTTCGTGTATGGGTTAAAAAACATCTAGAATATATTTATAGATGGATGGGTATGGAAAGGGGGAGGGAGTAAAGATTGTGTGTGTGTGTGTGTGTGTGTGTGTGTGTGTGTGTGTGTGTGTGTGTGTGTGTGTGTGTGTGAGAGAGAGAGAGAGAGAGAGAGAGAGAGAGAGAGAGAGAGAGAGAGAGAGAGAGAGAGAGAGAGAGAGAGAGGATGAGAGAGAAGAGGGATATAACTCAACACACTAGCCCTTGGTCAGCAGAAGTGGGATTGAGTCTCAGTTTAATAGGAGTTAGATTCCGTTTTGATAGCTTCCTTTGATCCATCGCTCTGGGAGAGGTATTAGAATCGGATTAGCTTGTATCAAAGTCAAAAAACCCCTCCCTCCCCATGGTTTTAAATCCGCCCCCTCTCCTCTACCAATATCTGACTCCAGTTTCGATCAATCCATTTCATATACTCGCAGTGTGGAAGGCGAAATAGGGCTGGGATTGACGAAGGAGTGATGGAATTGGGTGTGGTGGAATTGTGTGGGGGTTGTTTGTGTAGGTGTGGGGGGATGGTGTGTGTGTGTGTGTGTGTGTGGGTTTGTGTAGTGTGTGTGTGTGTGTGTGTGTGTGTGTGTGTGTGTGTGTGTGTGTGTGTGTGTGTGTGTGTGTGTGTGTGTGTGTGTGTGGGTTTGTGTGTGTGTGTGTGTGTGTGTGTGTGTGTGTGTGTGTGTGTGTGTGTGTGTGTGTGTGTGTGTGTGTGTGTGTGTGTGTGTGTGTGTGTGTGTGTGTGTGAGAGAGAGAGAGAGAGAGAGAGAGAGAGAGAGAGAGAGAGAGAGAGAGAGAGAGAGAGAGAGAGAGAGAGTGTTCAATGTACACACCTTACTAATTAAACCTTTCTTTCTCCCACCAGGTATGTACGGCAGGTGTGATACTTTTTCCTCAAGTGAGTGGTATTGTATGCATGTCTTTCACAGTTACTCTGGTCTTCGTGTATTTTCCATTAACTTTATGAATATATTTCAATGCCTACACTCCTTTCCCTTTGACTTGGCCTAAAATCGCCACTTTTCCATCTCGAATGCTCAGCTGTAACGAAAGATTAACATTAGAATATGAAGCTAGTCACGAAGAAGCGCTATGGAAAGGATGAGGAGCAGTTGCATTGCCTTTTTTCGCCTTTACCACTGGACTTCGTGATATAAGCTGCTAAAGGACGAAAATTTGGGCCAGGTTAATATGAAAAGACTATTGCATTTACGGACGTTGTAATGAGACAGATAGCACTATCGCAATCTTCGAAATATCACGCTACCGTACTGTATATCTGTGTGTGTGTGTGTGTGTGTGTGTGTGTGTGTGTGTGTGTGTGTGCAGGAGCTTTGTATGTAGTGGTGTCAGGCCCTGTGTATTGTGGTGGCAGTGGTGGAAGTATGAGGTGGTGGCAACATAAGGTGGTGGCAATGGTGGTAGTATGAGATGGTGGCAATATAAGCCGGTGGTAGTGGTGGCAGTATGAGATGGTGGCAATGGTGGTAGTATGAGGTGGTGGCAATATAAGCCGGTGGTAGTGGTGGCAGTATGAGACGGTGTCAGGCTGTGTGTGGTGGTGTCAGTGGCGGCAGTACTGTATAAGGTGTCAGGCTGTGTGTGTGGTGGTGTCAGTGCAGGGTATCAGGCTGTGTGGCGGTGTCAGGGGTATGAGGAGGGCAGGGTGGCAACAACTTCCCCTTATAGTAGCTCCCCTTTTGTGCCTCGACTCTTAATGTCTTGTTTTATTATCGCTTAAGGAGATTTGTTCAGTAATCCCTGTCTTAAGTGGCCCCAGACCCCCTCACCCAAAAAGAAAAATGAGGAAACGAAAAATAAAGTTATGTGATGGGCGGCCCTTTTTTTCATATTGCCACTGTGTGTGTGTGTGTGTGTGTGTGTGTGTGTGTGTGTGTGTGTGTGTGTATGTGTGTGTGTGTGTGTGTAGAAGTAGGATACAGGTTGTTGATGATGATGATGATGATGGATGTAAAAGATCTGTTGTTATGATCTGTACCAATCAACCCTTCCTGCCAGTCACATTTTTTTTTTTCTGTTCTTTCCATTTCTCTATCCCATTCTGTCCTCATTTATCTACCTCCCTTTATGTATCTACCTCCCCTTCCTCCTCCCCCCTTTCCATACATCTACCCAGCTCTGCCTCCGTTTCCTCCTCATCATCCCCCTCCCTTATCCTCTTTCTCCTCCTCTTCCTCCTCCTCTTTCTCCTCCTCCTCCTCCTCTTCTTCCTGGTGCTTTATCTCGTTCTCCCTCACTTTTTACCACTTCCTCCTCTTCTTCCTCCTCTTCCTCTTCTGCTTCCTCCTCCTCCTCCCCCTAATGCCCCGTCCCCTCCTCCCTTCAGCTCAATACCCCATCCTTCTTGACTGGTGTATCTTTAATTTCACAGCTGTTGGGTGAAATTAAAATGATGAAGGATTATGGTTTTGTTCGTCATCAGGTTGGAGGGAGAGAAAGGAGAGAGAGAGAGAGAGTGAGGGAGGGAGGGAGGAAGGGTGTGGAGAGTTGCAGTGACAAAATCTGATTTGGACTTGGGCGAGAACTATTCCTCTTGCTTCTCAGTTATCTCGTACTTCTCTATCCCCCCTTCCACTCTCTCTCTCTTTCTCTCTCTCTCTCATATACATACACACACATATATATATATATATATATATATATATATATATATATATATATATATATCTATATATATATATATATGAAGTATCCCTGTTTCCCATTTTTCATACTCCTTTCCCTCCCTTTCCTCTTCCTCCTTTCTCTCTCCTTTCTCTCTATCCCTTAGAGAGTGACAGACAGACAGACAGACTTCCAGCGAACTAGTGAGTGATTATCCCATTCCTCAATCTAACGATCACTCCCCACACCACTTCGCTCACCCTCCTCCCCACTTCCCTCCCCATCCCGCCCCTTCTCTACACGTCCCCATCTCCCCAGCGTATCCCTGGAAATAAAAAATACATACAGTGGGATCTGAACGGGATTGGGAGGCGTAGATTGGGATGGGATTGGGCTGGTCGGGCGAAGGGGAGAGATTCCGGTCCGAGGCTTTGTTAATCATGGAACTCTGAAGAATTAATTTGGGGAGTGAGCGCCAGGGGAGAGGATTATGACACAACAATACCTTCCACCCTCCCCTCCCCTCTCCCCTCTCCTCCCCGAAGCCTGCCTCCCTCTCCTCTCCCTGCCCTCCTCCTCCCGTCTCTCACTCACTCTCCCTTCTCCTCCTGGCTCTTTCTCGCCCTCTCTTCCCTCTCCTCTTGCCTCTCTTCTTCTCTTCCCCCAGCTCTTCCTCCCTGCGTATCACTCCTCTCGCTCTCTCTCTCTCTCTCTCTCTCTCTCTCTCTCTCTCTCTCTCTCTTATTCCTTTTCTGTATTTCCCCCTACTCCCTTTTCTCCCCTTCTCTCCCACATCATCACACCTGCCATCCATTCCTCTCTTTTCCCCTCTTCTTGCTTTCTTTTTCCCCTTACTCTTTCCCTTTCCTTTCCTTCTATCTTTCCCTTTTCCCTCTCGCCATTTTTTTTTTTGTTGCTTTCTCACTCTAGTTATCCCCACGGCCTTTCCACCCTTACATACTCCCACATCCCCTTCGTCCCCTTCTTTTACCCTCCCCTCACTCCTTCCCCTCTCCTCCCATTTCTCCCCGTCTGTTTTCCTCCCCCATCTACCTTCCTCTCTCCCACCCCTCCCTTCTCCTCTCCTCTCTTCTTCTCACTCCTATCCCTCCTTCCCTTCTCTTCTCTCAATTCCCTCCCTTTCTTCCCACTTCCTTCTCCCTTCCTCCCTTCTCCTCTCCTTCACTTCTTCCCCTCCCCTTTCTCCCTTCCCTCTTCTCTCCCCTCTCCTACCCTCCGTGCCTTTTCCCTCCTCTCTCTCTCACCCCCCCTGCACTTCCCTCCCCCTTCTCTCTCTCTCTCTCTCCCTCCCCCATCTCTGCCCACGAATATTATCACACCCGACCAAATTGGAAAATAAAGTAAAAAGCTTAGCCCAGAGAGAGAGAGAGAGAGAGAGAGAGAGAGAGAGAGAGAGAGAGAGAGAGAGAGAGAGAGAGAGAGAGAGAGAGAGAGAGAGAGAGAGAGAGGAGAGAGAGAGGGAGAGAGAGAGAGAGAGAGAGAGAGAGAGAGAGAGAGAGAGAGAGAGAGAGAATGTTTATATTTAATCATCTAAAGTCTTGGTAACGAACAGATATAGATAGATAGATAGATAGACAGATAGATAGGTAGACAGACAGACATAGTGAAGCAATCTGTAGTGTGAAAGGAGGGTATTTGTAGGCTTAGAAGGCTCGCTATCCAATCTCCCTTACCCAGTGTTACATAGATAAAAAAATAATTACAGATAAAAAAAATAATTACCTTCAATCTACGACTTATTATTATTAGTTTTTTTTGTTTTATTAGGATGTGAGGCTGTGTTCTCTCTCTTCACCCTTTCCACTCCTCTCCCCTCCTTTCTCTCCCTTGTTTTCTCTCCCCTCCCTCCTTTTCCTCTCACCTTTCCGCTCTCATTCCTCATCTTTCCCTCAACCTCCTTTTTCTTTCTCTTTCCTCCTCCTCCCCCCCTCATTTTCTCTATCTTCTATTTTTCTCTACCCCTCCCCCCTCTTTCTCTCCCCTCTCCCCCCTTCATCATCATCCTCCCTCATCTCCTTTCTTTTACTGCAGCCCATCATCTCCCAAGTGTCTCTCTCTCTCTCTCCTCCCTTCTACCCCAACTTCTTCCCCCTCTCCTAATCGGCTCTTCTCGTCTCTCCTTCCCTCCTAAACACCCTCCTTCTCTCCCTTGCTAATCTCTCCATCTGCCTCTCCCCTCATTATCCCCTTCTTTACCTCCTCCCTCCATCCTCTCCTCCTCCTCCTCATCATCATCATCATCACCTTTTATATCCCTTTCATTCCTTCACTTTTCCTTTTCTTTATACCATCCTTTCTTCTCCCTGTTTTTTTATCCCTCCCTTCCCCTGTGTCTTCATTTCTCCCCTCTTCCTGTCCCATTTCTCTCCCTTCCCCCATTTCCTTCTTCCCTAATTTTTCTCCCCCTTTCTTCCTTCTAATTTTTCTTTCTCCTCTTCCCCTTCCTATTTCCTTATTTTTTCTTAACTCTTTCTTCCATCCTCTGTGTCTTTCACTTTCCCACTATCTTCTTTCAAAACTTTCCTTTACTCTCCTTCATTCCATTTTCTTGTCTTCTCCCCCCGTCTTCCATTCCTTTCTTTTCCTTCCTGTTTCTCAGCATTCTTTTTCTTTTTCTTCTTTCATTATTTCTTCTTCGTCTTTTCTTCTTCTTTTAGCATTTTCCTTCGACTTTCTTCCTCTGTTTTCCTTGACCTTCTTTCCTTCTCTCAGCATCTTCTCTCTTCCTTCCCTTTCTTCTTTCTTCATTTCCTTCCATTCTTTTCTCCTCTTTCCCTATCTTTCACTCCTCATTTTCTCTACTCTCGTTCTCTTATTTCCTCCTCCTCCTCCTCCTCTTCCTTTCTAAGCACTTCACCGCCATCATTATCCCCTTCATCAGGAGTATCATCAAACTATTCCTCTTCCTCCTCCTCTTCCTCTCTCTGCGTCTCCTCTTCCTCTTCCCTCCTCCCTAAGCACTCTTCATCGCCATCATTATCCTCCTCATCAGCGCTCTCATCGAACCTTCCCTCTTTCCTCTTCTTTCTCCTCCTCCTCTTCTTTCTCCTCTTCCTCCTCCTCCTCTTCTTTCTCCTCTTCCTTCTCCCCCTCTTCTTCCTCCTCCTCCTCCTCTTCTCTTCATTCTCTCACTCTTTCCCCTTAGCATCCTCTTCCCCTTCATTATTTTTCTTTCACTGACTTTAATTTCCATTCTCGCCTTCTCACCTCATTTTTTTCCCCATCTCCCTCCTTCTCCCTTCATTATCCCTCTCATCATCAACGCCAGGGAGACGGAAGGGGTGGGGGAGGGGGAGAGGGAGGGGGTGAAGGGAAGGGTGAGGTGGAGAGTAGGAAAGGAGTTGGGGAGGAAGGAAGCAACATGACTCCCAACTCTTCTTCTTTCCTTCCTTCCTATCCTGCCTTCTTTCCTTCCTTCCGTCCTTCCTTCATTCATTCATTCACTCATTCATTCATTTATTCACTCATTTTTATTTTCCTTCCTTCCTTCCTTCCATTCATTCATTCATTCATCCATCCATCCCTCCCTCCCTCCTTCCTTTCCCTCTAACCTCTTTCCTTTCCCTTTTTTCCTCCCTCTCTCTCCCTCCCTAAGCACCTCTTTCCCCTCATTATCCCCCTCATCATCAACTCAAGGGTGGGGAGGAGGGTGGAGGTGAGGGGAGAGGGTGGGTGAGGGGTAGGGTAGAGATTGAGAGGGTGGAGGGGGAAGGATGGGGAGCGAGTTGAGGAGCAGGGGAAGTTGGGGGTGAGGAGGATGAGGGTGGTGGAGAGGAGTTGGGGAGGGGAAGGGAGGGTGGGGAGGGGGTAGAGTGGGTGGAGAGAAGTGGGGGAGGGGTAGAGGGTAGGGAGGGGGGAGAGGCGATGGAAAGACGTAGGGGAGGGGCAGTGAAGGTGAGGAGGGGACAGAGGGGGTAGAAAGAGTAGGGGGGAGGAGAGGGGAGGGGAGGGGGCAACATAATCCCCAGCTCCCCAACACTCGGCCTCGTTGGTAAGCGGCGATAAATCCTCAAACCCTCTTTTAAAATCCAGATTGAATTTGGAGATTAGCCGGGGTATGTGTTGGAGGGGGAGAGGGGGAAAGCAAAAGGAGGGGAGGGGAAGGGAGGGGGAAGTTGGCAGGAAAGGAGGAGGGGGCGGAGGGGTGAGGGAAGTTGGAGGGAGAAGGGAAGGGAGGAAGTTGGAGGGCAGAATGAGGAGGACAGGAAGGAAGTGGGAAGAAGAGGAAGGAAGTAGGGAGATGAGGGAGGAATAAGGCTGGGGTAGGGTAGGAAGGGGGTACAAAAGAAAACAACAGAGAGAGAGAGAGAGAGAGAGAGAGAGAGAATCGAAGTGATGATGGTGGTGATGATGACGATGATGATAATAATAATGATAATAATGAAGACGACGATGATAAATATTCACGATTTTTCTCACATACTTTTCCCATTTACCCCCCCCTTTCTCTCTCTCTCTACATTACATACACACACACACACACACACACACATCAATATCCCCCTACGCTTCCCGCCTATATACCGCATTTTCAGGTTTGTATTTCCATGTATTTAAAATTTCTTCAATGTTTGCACCCAATATATTCCAAATCCATGGATGTTTTTTAAGCCAGTATCGCCTTATGTCACCCTCTTTCACTCCACACCCAGGCATTCCGATCCTCTATGTGTCGAACCTTTACCTTTATCACCGATCCCTTTCACTCACCGATCTATAACACGTACATACATTCATACAAAAATATATTCATTCATTAATCAGCGCACCCACCCATCCATCCATCCATACGTAAATACATCCATACGTAACTACACACACACGTACATAATACATCCATTCCCTACACCATTCTGAGGTTACTTCCAATCACTTAAAACTTCCTCCACTTCTTCCCTGTAGCCCAGTCTCTTTACAATTTCCAATCATCTAATCCCTTACCACCCGTTTCAGTAACCCCCCCTCTCTCTCTCAATCCTCCTCCTCCTCCTCATCATCATCATCATCATTATCATCTTCATCTCCTTCTTCTTCTTTCTATTCTCCCCTCTCTTTCTCTCCCCTCTTTCTCCTCCCCCTCTCTTCTCTCCCCAGCGCCGAACTGAATAGACAGAGCCGAACTGGTGCCGTATTAAAGTGTGGTGTTGTGCCGAGTTGAGTTCCACCCGTATTTGTATGGCCCTTGGTGCGACACTCACTTTTTTAACGAGTCAGGTGTGTGTGTGTGTGTGTGTGTGTGTGTGTGTGTGTGTGTGTGTGTGTGTGTGTGTGTGTGTGTGTGTGTGTGTGTGTGTGTGTGTGTGTGTGTGTGAGAGAGAGAGAGAGAGAGAGAGAGAGAGAGAGAGAGAGAGAGAGAGAGAGAGAGAGAGAGAGAGAGAGAGAGAGAGTACAAATCGTCGTCGGGAGAAATGGGGGATGGGAATACAAATCGTCACCAGAGAGAGAGAGAGAGAGAGAGAGAGAGAGAGAGAGGGGGGGGGGCAAGCTGTCCGCCCTGATAGAGACAGCCCTGGCCTCACCCCACTCTTGTTGACATCCCACCAATTGCAGATGCAAAGTGTGTCTCGCTGTGCTGTGCGGGGTGAGGGGTGAGAGAGAGAGGTGGGAGGGAAGAGAGGGGTGAGAGGGAGCGGTGGGAGGGAAGAGAGGGGTAAGAGGGAGGGTTAGGAAGGAATAGAGGGTGAGAGGGAGGGGGAGGAGGGTAGAGAGGGAGAGGTGGGAGGGAAGTGAGGGGTGTGAGGTGCGTTGGGAGGGAAGCGAGTGGTGAGAGGGAGGATTTGGAGGGAAGAGAGGGGTGACAGGGAGATGTGGGAGGGAAGAGAGGAGTCAGAGGGAGAGGTGGGAGGGAAAAAGAGGTGGAATGGATCGGGGGGAGGGAAGAGAAAAGGGTAGAGAGAGGTGAGAGGGAGGGGTGGGAGGGAAGAGAGGGATGAGAGAGAAAAGATGGAGGAAAAAAGAGAAAGGAATAAGGAAGTCAGTGAAAGGGAATGGAACTAAGAGGGGGGAGGGGAAGAATGAAAGCGAAAGGGGAGGAGGGAAAGAGGGGAATAAGGGGAGGGGGAAGGAGGAGGAATGATGGAAATGGGAGGCGAAGTTGAATTATCTAATGTGATTTAAGAGGAATGGCTGTGTAGGCGGAGAGAGAGAGAGAGAGAGAGAGAGAGAGAGAGAGAGAGAGAGAGAGAGAGAGAGGATGCTGGGAGATGGATGTGTTTAGATGTCGAGAGATGGATGCGTGAACTAGGTTGAGGTGAAGATGGATGTATACTGCAATGGAAATGATGGTGCATTGGAGAGAGAGAGAGAGAGAGAGAGAGAGAGAGAGAGAGAGAGAGAGAGAGAGAGAGAGGATGATAGAAGAATTATTTGAGATAGAGGAGATGTAAGAGAAGAATGATGTAAGAAAATAGAGTTTAGTGAGGTGAAATATGAAGTACAAGGTAAGTGTGAAAGGAAGTGTGAAGTGTGAAGTGATAAGAATAGTGTGAGAAAACTGAGATACTTCGTAAAGTGTGAGGTGATGGAGTTGTGATTTTAAGGGTGAAGTTAGGGGACAAGAGTAGTGTGAACAGAAAAATGAGATTAGGTGAAGTGTGAAGTTTGATAAGTTTTTTAAGGGTGAAGTGACAAGAATAGTGTGAAAAAAAGTGAGGTGTTTGGTGAAGTGTGATGTGTGAGCGTGAGGTGACACTCCCTCGGCAGGTGTTGCTCAGGTGTGGGTACTCAGGTGTCCCTCATTTAGGCCCCGCCAGGTGTGTTTCTCTCTTAATTATACTTACTTTACACCTGCCTCCCTCCTCCTCCTCGCTCGTGTGTGTGTGTGTGTGTGTGTGTGTGTGTGTGTGTGTGTGTTTGTTTGTGAAGGTTGTACATAAATGCACGTGTATGTACGTATGGCTGAGTATGAGTGTACATATGTATGTATATAAGTATGTGTTGTTATGAGTATGTACATGTGTTTGAGTATCAGGACGTACATGCGCGTGTGGTTATGAGTGTGTACATGTATGTGTCTGTGTGCGTGTGTCCCCGAGTGTGTATTTACAAACACTAATGAAGGCGGCGACTCCAGTTTTGCATATGTGATGAAGTGTTTACGTGTGGGGCGCAAATGAAGTCTGGATATTATTAGTTTCGTTGGTTGTGTGTGTGTGTGTGTGTGTGTGTGTGTGTGTGTGTGTATGTGTGTGTGTGTGTGTGTGTGTGTGAATAACTGTATTAACGGTACCAGGGATCTCTCCTTCGCTGAGTACAATGATCTAGAAGCGGTAGTAGTAGTATTGTCGTTGTGGTCGTCGTCCTCTGAGCGTGAACCCAGTAGACTGCAGACTGTACTTGTCCTTTTCGTGAGGGAAGTGATATAAGCTTGTGTAACCAGGCAGCTCCACCGCCCATTCCTTTTATATGTGTATAGGTAGATGGATGGCTAGATAGATAGATAGATAGATAGATATAGACACACACAGAGACACTGACTGATAAATACATATATACAGGTTCACAGGTTGTGGATGTTTTATTACATTTTAAAAGGAATAGGTGAGGACAGGTGAGGCAGGCTTGTTAACTGTTGGCCCACCTGAGACGAGAGGTGGCTCAGGTGAGTTAACTGGAATCGCACCTGTCCCCCACCTTGCCCCCCGTCCCTAGCCCACTACTGCATCCCACCCTACCCCCTCCACCCTGTCCCCACAACTTCCCTCTACCTAACCCCCTCCCTGCCCCTCCTACCTTCCACCTGCCCCCACCCTCTCTCCCAGTCCCTCCTGCCCCCCTTCCTAA
Source organism: Coenobita brevimanus (assembly GCF_032717465.1). NCBI lineage: Eukaryota > Metazoa > Arthropoda > Malacostraca > Decapoda > Coenobitidae > Coenobita > Coenobita brevimanus. The sequence continues at coordinate 42,093,553 of NC_136961.1, read as the reverse complement.
CTATCCCCCTTCCCCGCTACCCCCCTTCCCCAGAACGCCCCCTCACCTCCGTTCCTCACTAATTGACCCTTTTCCACGCTCCTCCGACTCACCTGTGTTATTTCCAAGGACGCTCGACATCGTAGGCTGAATTAAATCGTCTCGTTAAGCTGAACAAAATCGTCTGGCATTGGAAAGGTTAATTAAAGGTCATGGGTTATTAAAAGGGCAATTAAAAAATCTATCTGAAGGGGTTAATTGATTCTTGGGCAAATGCTTCTCTCAGCTGAATATATTGATCTAGAGGAAGTCTGAATAAATATAAAAGGGAAAAAAATGTGACGAATATTTATGGTTGAAAAACTGTCATCTGAATAAAATCGTCTGGCTTCATTATACTTAGAGAGAGAGAGAGAGAGAGAGAGAGAGTGCCACAAGGGCGGGCTTCCCTCTTAGGTCCCCAGCCGGAAGTGACGTCATTGTTGTAGCCCCCAAAAGAATTCAGGAACCAATGTTTTTTTTCTCTCTCTTTCTCCCTTTTTTCCCCATCACTTTCTCCCTATCTTTATTCGTTTTTTTTCTTTCCCTCTCTTTCTTATTATTTTTTTCTGTTCTTGGTTTTTGTTCCTTTGGTTTTTCTTTGTATGTCTTTTATTTTCTTTTGTAAGTTCTTTTTTTTTTTGTGTGTTTAGTTCCGTTTTCCTTTTTTCTTCGTTTTCTGATTCCTTTCTCTTCGTTCTCTCTACTTTCTCTAACTTTCTTTTTCACACACATTTTCTTCTTTATTTTTTGGCCCTTTTTTTATTGGATGCTGTATTTATATTCTTTTGCCTCTGCCACTGAACAGAGGTTGAGGTGTTTTGTGTGTGTGTGTGTGTGTGTGTGTGTGTGTGTGTGTGTGTGTGTGTGTGTGTGTGTGTGTGTGTGTTTTCCTGTCTTACTTTGTCCGTCTGTCAGTCTCTCTCTCTCTCTCTCTCTCTCTCTCTCTCTCTCTCATTTACATACCTACTCCCCCATCAACCTTTCCCCATCATAAACTCAAAATCAGCCCACTGTCTCACTGTCTCACTTTCTCTTCTATCCATCTCCTTCCCCATTTATTCCCCATTCCACATTCCCTCTTTATTTCACCTCACCCTTTCTTCCTCCTCCTCCTCTTCCTATTACCATTTCCATCTCCATCACCATTTCCTCATCTCCTTCTCTTATTCCCTCCGTTTATCCCTTATCCCTTCCCCCCTCCTCCCCACACTCTTCCCCATGCTTCTTTTCTTCATTTCCACCGCGTATCTCTCTACCCTTTCCCCCTCCCTCCCACCATCCGCACTTCCTATCCCTCTTCCCTCTCTCTTTCTTCCAACGACCCAACTTCTTCCTTCCTCCCCCAACTTCTTCCCTATCGCTCTTTCTCCCTCCATCCCCTCCACCTGCCCCTCTTCCCTATCCTCCTCCCTCTCCATCCCCACCCCCTCCCTTTCCCCTCATCCCCCTCCCCTCTTCCCCCCTCCCCACCTCACAACCACCTCCATAAAGCATCTTTTACGAGACGCCCCTTCTCGCCTCGGCTAATGAAATGGCACTCTGGCCCCTTGGTACTAGCGCCCTGGTATAATGTGGCACCCTGGTATAATGTGGCACCCTGGTATAATGTTGTATAATGTGGCACTCTGGTATACGTGGCACACTGGTATATGTGGCACTCTGATATATGTGGCACCCTGGTATAATGTGGCACCCTGGTATAATGTGGCACCCCCTGGTATAATGTACTCTACTACTGCTACTGCTACTACTACTACTAATAATAATAATAATGTTGAAAGACCTTAAGTTATTTGATGGGAAAATGAAGACAGAAATGAGAAAAAATGAGGAGAGGAAGCACTAAGCGGAAAGGAGAGAGAGAGAGAGAGGCTGGCGGTGAAGACGTTTCAATTTCAGGAGGTAATATGTAATTCCACTGAGTTACGGCCGGGTGTTTGGGGGGTAACGAGAGAGAGAGAGAGAGAGAGAGAGAGAGAGAGAGAGAGAGAGAGAGAGAGAGAGAGAGAGAGAGACAGACAGACAGACAGACAGACAGACAGAGAAAGCACCCTTGTCACATACCCCGATATTTACATTTTTCCTTTCATTTACAACTTGCTGTGTTTTCCACGGCTGTGTTTATTTATTTTTTATTTGTTTGCCAGTACAGAGGGTAGATGCAGATATTGTCAACGCCGCTGAAAGTAACAATGGACGCTTTTTCGAACACAATGTATATGCGCGTTTGAACATTTTTACGCGAGCACCTGTGAAATAAAAATGTTTGGGGAGTGTGGGGAGGGGGGTTTGTGTGGGGGAGGGTGGGGGTTTGTGTGGGGGAGGGTGGGGGGTTTGTGTGGGGGAGGGTGGGGGGTTTGTGTGGGGGAGGGTGGGGGGTTTGTGTGGGGGAGGGTGGGGGGTTTGTGTGGGGGAGGGTGGGGGTTTGTGTGGGGGAGGGTGGAGGTTTGTGTGTGCTGGGAGAGGGGATGGGTTTGTGTGTGTGTGTGTTTGGGGGGATTCGTGCCTCTCTCTCTCTCTGATACACCACACACACACACACACACACACACACACACACACACACACCACAGTACTCTCTATAACCAGAACGAATAGAGATGGTTATCAGAGTTCATTTATCAAGCTATGTAATTAATGTCAGATAGCAGTCAAAAAACTCTCATATATTTTAGCCCACACACGGTCGGGAAAACTCTAGTATGTCAGCTAATGCCAAGCGAGTATATTGAACTGAGAGTGGGTATGGGAGCCTGAGAGTGTTAATCCCCCTGCTGCGATTGGTAAGAGGAGGCTTCGTGGCGTATTTTCCTTGGCGATTTAGTTTGCATTTTATGGCTTAGTATCTTCTGTTATTTATATTTTGATGTTGACCTGGTTTGTATCGTTAATATATAAGAGGAAACAGTCTTTCTTCCAGTCTTTTCTTCTCTCCCCTCTTCCCCTCTCTTCTCCCCCTCTTCTCCCCCCTCTTCCTCTCTTCTCTCTCCCACTTTCCCATTTCATCCTTTCATTCTCTCCATTACACTCTTCCCCTCCACCATCTCCACCCCCACATCTATCCTCTCCACCCCTCTCCTTCCCCTCTACCCTCTCCCCCTCACCCCCATCTTCCCTTTTTCCTCTCCCCCCTCCCCCCACCCTCACCCCCCACCACCATCCTGCTGAGAAAGTTTATAAGCATTTTAACGTTAATTGCCGCCCCCCACCGCCCCCTCACCACCCCCACCCCCTCTCATTTTACATCCCCTACTCCCCCCTTATTTTCCCCTTAGCAATGTTCTCTCTCTCTCTCTCACTCTCTCTCTCTCTCTCACTCTCCCCTGTCTTTTCCCCTCTCTTCCATATCTTCTCCCCTCTCCTCTTCCCTCCCCTCTCCCCACATCCTTCTTCAACCTCGCTGTTTCCCTTATCCCCCAGCTCTTCCTTTTTCGCCTCTTTCCCCTCATATTACCAGCTTCCTTAGTCCCTCTTCATCTCACTTTTATTATTATTATTATTATTATTATTCTCTCCCTTTACACCCCTACCTCTCCTTCATCCCCCATACTTCTGCCTTTCTCTTCTACTCCCCAACCTCTCCCTCCTCTCCCCAACCTCTCCCTCTTCTCCCCAGCCTCTCCCCAGCTTCTCTTTTCTCTCCCTTCATCTCCCCTCCTTCCCCTCCACCCTTCATCACTCCCTCACTCTTCAAAATTGAAAACAAAGATTGTTCTTCGAGAGCTCTCCTCCCTACCCCCTCCCACCCCCTCTTCACCCTCCCTTTCTCCCTCCTTTTCACCCTTCCTCTCCCTCTTCCCTTTTTCCTCTTCGTCCTTTCTCCTTTGCTCTCTTTATTTCCCTTTTCCTCTCTTCCTCCTCTCTCTCTTTTCCCATTTCCCTCCTCAGTCGCTTCTATTATATTTCTCTTTCCTTTTCTCCTTCTTATTCTTCATTTCTCTTCTACTTCTCTCTTTCCTTTTCACCTTCCTTCATTTCCTCCTTTTGTCTCTCCCTTCCTCTTCCCCCTTTCTCTTTTCTTCTTTTTCCCTCCTTCCTTTCCTTCATTCATCCCTCTTCGTCTCTCCTTTCTTCCTTTTGTTACTCTTTCTTCTCACCATTCCTTCCCCCCTTCATTCTTCCTTTTCTCACCCTGATTCCTCCTCCTCCTCCTCCTCCTCCATCTTCCCATTTTTTCTCTTTCTCACCTCCTCTCACTATAGCCTCCCATATACTTAGCTTCTTCCTTTCCTTCAGACCCATCCATTTTCTTCCTCTTCCTCTTCCCTTCCATCTATAATTGTCCTCTCCCTCTTTCTTCCTTGCCTTCCCCATCTTCTTTGCCTTCCCTTCCTCTTTTCTGTATCCTCTCCTTCTTCATCTCTTCTCTTTCCTCTCTCTCTCTCTCTCTCTCTCTCTCTCTCTCTCTCTCTTTCCATTCCATCCTACCCTCTCTACCTTCCCTTCCTCTCCCTCCCTCCCTCCCTTCTTTCCCTCCATATCTTTCATCTCTACCTTCCCTCCCTCCCTCTCTCTCAATCTTCTCACCCCTCATCCCTCCTTCCTCCCCTTCCCTCCATCCTCTCTTCATCTGTTCTCCCTCACTCTTCCGTCTCCCCTTTTTCTTCCTTTCTCTCTTACCTTATTTCTTTCATCATTTCCCTCCCATCGTCCTGTCTTCTCTCATTTCCATCTCAACCTTCCACTTTCGTCACTTCCTCTTTTCTTTCGTTTCTTCCAACAACTCCCTCTTTCCGTTCCATATTCTTCCTTCCTTTTTTGTTTCCTCTCTTCTTTCCCTCCTCCTCTCCCTCCCACCTCCTCTAGCCTCTCTTCATCCTTCCCCCTCCCTCTCCCCTTCCCCCCACTTGAACAACCCTTACTAAACTGGATCCACAGCTGAGGGACGATGGTGGTGATGATGATGATGATGATGATGATGATGATGATGAGGAGGAGGGGGGGAGGAAGATGAGGATGAGGAGGAAGGGGAGGAAGATGAGAAGGGGAAAATGACTGACTTTCTCTCATCTGACGCCAAACGATTTTATGCCGGTGATAGTGAGTCAAAGGAACCAGGAAGAGGGAGCTATATTCCAAGATTTTTTCCTTCTCTCTCTCTCTCTCTTTCTCTTCAACACTCCTCCCCTCTCTTTCCCCTCTCCTCCACTCTTTTTCCCTCCCCTCTTCTGCCTCTCATCCCATCGATACCTCATTCACTGCATAATTATTCTCTCTCTCTCTCTCTCTCCCCTACCCCACTCGCCACCCACTCTAATCAGTTCCATTCCTTAAAACACTGATTGGACTCCCTCCCCCTCCCCTCCCCCTTCCCCCTCACCCCTCTCTCCTCCCCCTCCCCCGGTCGAGAAATGATGGGTTCGATCCCCCCAAAAAAAGAAAAAAAAAATCCATGGCGGTTCTTCTTCTTACCCTTTGATGACGTCACAAGGGCAGGGTAGACAGATGGCCAGGACAGTTGCCGAGTTGAGAGAGAGAGAGAGAGAGAGAGAGAGAGAGAGAGAGAGAGAGAGAGAGAGAGAGAGAGAGAGCATCATCTTATATTTTTTTTTAATATCTGGTGATGATGGGTATTAGGACAGCTCTCTCTCTCTCTCTCTCTCTCTCTCTCTCTCTCTCTCTCTCTCTCTCTCTCACACACACACACACACACACACACACACACACACACACACACACAAACACACACACAAATAAGATCAGAAACACACATTAAAACACGCATATTCTCACGCAAAGCACAGCCACACACAGACACAAACGCAAACACACAAACACATATAAAAAACAAACAAACAAACAAACACCAGCCCGCATCATATCAACCAAGTCACCTCCTTCTGTTTTATTTTTATTTTTTCGAGATTAATGTCTGAGTGGATGCTGAGAGAGAGAGAGAGAGAGAGAGAGAGAGAGAGAGAGAGAGAGAGAGAGAGAGAGAGAGAGAGAGAGAGAGGAAATTAGGAAGGAAAAATGGAGGAAGGGGAAAAAAAGGGGGGAATGAAGTGCAAAACGAGAGAGAGAGAGAGAGAGAGAGAGAGAATCGAAGAAAGGGGGAGAGAAGAGTGGGCGGAGAGGGGAGGGGAGAAGGACCAGTGAAAAATCTTTTGTTGTGTTCTAATATCCAGAAATGGGCTAAGACAATGCCTGTGGGGGGCGTGGGGAGGGGAGGGGGAGGGGGCTAAGGGAGGGTGGGGGAGGGAGGGGAGGGGACGTGATGGGGGAGGAGTACGGGCGTGGTGGGCAGGACAGGGGGAGGGGAAAGGGTATGGAGTGGTAGGGGTTTATACAGGGGGAGGAACTGAAGGTGTATGGGGTTGGGTGGGGGCAACAGAGGAGGGGGTGGAGGGGAGGGGGATGAGAGAGGGGTATGTAGAGAGAGGAGGTGAAGGGGTACATAGGATATATGAATAAGGGAAATATGAGAGAGAGAGAGAGAGAGAGAGAGAGAGAGAGAGAGAGAGAGAGAGAGAGAGAGAGAGAGAGAGAGAGATCCACAATTAATTTTCTCCCTTCATTCCCTGATGATTTTAATATTTCTCTCCCTGATGACTAACACTTCTGCATCATCATCATCATCATCATCAATCTTTTCCTACCTATCATCATCATCGTCATCATCAACCTTTTCACCTGTCATCATCATCATCATCAACTGTACTAATACAACAGGTTGGCAGAAAAACACAAACGTATGAAAAATATCGTAAACAAGAAAAACAAACATAAACAATAACTAGTAACAACAAGGACTTCAAAAAGAAAATAATTACGTTCAGATACAGAAAATCTCGTTCATTACTCAAAAATTAATGGGAACTATAATGGCTTCTATATAGTTATCAGTTTTGGGGGACAGGTGTGTGTCAATGATTGGCTTGTGATTAGGAGGTTATTGAGAGAGAGAGAGAGAGAGAGAGAGAGAGAGAGAGAGAGAGAGAGAGGAGGGGGGGGGAATGAAAGGACAGCATTAAGACAGTGGGAGGGAGCCGCTGGCATACAAGTTATTTCACTTCGCTAGGCTCCACTGATGTATAGTGCCTCCCCTACCCCCCACCACTCACCCCTACCCCCACACCTCTGCTTCATTCTACCCTGAGTGCCCCCACACCCCTTCCTCGTTCTTCCCCTCCACCACCTCCACTCCTCCCTCATTTTACCCCTCCCCAACCTCCACTCCTCCCTCATTCTCCCCCTCCCTCATTTTCTCCTCCACCACCCACCTCACTTTTCCTTTCTTCATCTTCTCTCTTCCTCTCCCTCATCTCCTCCCTCTTCCCCTCTCCTATCTCCAGTCCTCCCTTACCACCCTCATTTATCCCCTACGACCCCAACCCACCTTTCTATCCCCCCCTATCCACCCTTAATTCATCCTTTCTATCCCCCCCTCTCCACCCCTTATTCATCCTGTCCCCCTTCCCCCTCTTTCTTCTTCCTCACCTCTAGTTTTACCCTCCCCCTTTTTATATCCTCTCTCACTCCCCTACATCCCCCCACCTCATCCCCTCATACTCCCTCTTACCACCCCAACCACCTCTCATTCCCCACACTCCTAATTCTCCCCCTCTTCCCTCTTTCTCCCTCCACCTGCCCTCTCGTACCTTCCCCCTTCCTTCCCTTATTCCCCTTCCCCTCCACACACACACACACACACACACACACACACACACACACACACACACAGTACCAGCCACGAAGAACTGCAATGGAAAGTATATAGAGCCATAGCAATGCCTAATTCTACAAGGGCATGAAATTAGCTGCAACAGGAAAAAAAAAATCTGGGCCAAGTTAAGGCAAAAGGAGTATTTTGGAGATCTGTGCCAAGCTGAAAAAATCGAAGGATGATAAATGAAAAAAAAGAAAAGACAAAAATACACCAAACGAATGAAGGGATTTAAAATAATGGTGATTCTGTGTATAATCTGTTTTATGTGTGGTGTGAGATACAGAATCTTTGGACATTTTTATATATATATTTTTTTGTACAATTATAACGCCCATAGTCGTAGTACTGTCATCAAAAAAATCACTCCACAATCTTGTCATGGTATTTACTGAGAAGAAAATGGAAAAAATGAGGAAGAATATATTGCTTATTTCCTTGTTAACTGTGTGTGTGTGTGTGTGTGTGTGTGTGTGTGTGTGTGTGTGTGTGTGTGTGTGTGTGTGTGTCATGTATAGCCTCTCTCTCTCTCTCTCTCAAGCCACGCCGGTGTAAATTAAAAGCACGTTCCAAAACTTTTCGCTCACTCCGAGTGCACGAAGATTTACGGAACAGGGGACCGGTTTCTCTCTCTCTCTCTCTCTAAAAAGAAAAAAAAAGAAAAATAAAGAAGAAAAATAATAGCTTGAAGTTTCATTATGGCGTCCTCGCTGGCTTGAGTAAATGTTGTTGTTGTTGTTGTTGTTTGTTTGTTATTGTTATTGTTATTGCCTGTTTGATAGTGTTATTGTTTGTTGTTGTATTTGTTTGTTATTGTGTTGGTGTTATTGTTTTTGTTGTCATTTGTGTTGTTTGTTTGTGTTATTGTCTGCTTGTTATTGTTTGTTGATGTTGATTATTTCCTGTTGTATTTTTTTTTTTTTTTTTGCTTAATACGTGCCTCCCTTTCCACTACATTTTTTTTCTCTCCCTTTTTTCTTCTTCTATTTTCTCCCTTTCCTATTCATTTTTATCTTCCCTTTCTCCTTCTCCCCCATCCCTTTTCTTCCTCTCCCTTTCTCTTCTCCCTTTTTCCTCCTGTCCTTCTCCCTCTCTCTTTCTTGTGCTTCTACATCATCTCTTCTTCATTTCCATTTTTCCCTTTTCACAGTCTCTCTCTCTCTTCCCTTCTTCATCTCTCCTTTCCTCACCTCTTCCCTTCTAAATCATATACATATCTCAATTCATTCCTATCTTCCCCTCTTCCTTGCTTCTTCGTCTTTACCTCCTTCATTTTCTTAGCGCATTTCCTCGCTTCCTCGCTCCCTTTCTCCTTCTCCCCCTTCTCTAATTTCTCCTTTTCACACTTACTCCTTCTTGTATTGGTCCATCCTTCGTTTTATGATTCTGTTCGTTCCGCCTCCTTCGCGTCCCCATTCTCTCCTTCCTCCCTTCCTTCATATCGTCTTCCTTCATATCGTCTTCCCTTCCTTCCTTCCTACCTGTTCATTCACCGCTTCCTGTTTCCATTCCTTTCTCCATCTTTCTGTTTCTTCCCTTTCTGTCCTCATAAATTATACTTTGTCTTCCCTCCCACCCACTTGTCTTCTCTCTTCCTGTCCGGACTTCTTCCATCCTTCCCTTCTTCCTTCCTCCCATTTACTCTTTTCTTCCCTTTCCACTTCCTGTTCTCAGTGCTTTTCCATCTTCCTATCCTCCTCCTTTTCCTCATCTACCTCCCTCTCTTCTCCTTTCCTCCACTTCCCCCGCCCCTCCTTCTTCCACTCCCTCCTCCTCTCTGAGCTTTCCTCATTCCCTTCTTCATTTTCTTCCACATCCCACTCTCTCTTTCTCCTCCTCCCCCTCCCTCTCTCTCCCTTTCCTTTTACCCACTGCTTCCGCCATTTCCTTCTTCCTATCCCTCTCTGTTCCTTTCTGTTCCCCTCCTCTCAATCCCCTCTTCTCCTTCACACTCCCTCTCATCCTTCCTTCTCCCTCTCCTTCTTTCCCTCTCCTCTCTTTCTGTTATTTTCCCCTTCCTATCCCCAACCCTCTCCTTCCACATTTCATCCCCTCCCCTCCCTCCTCCCAGTCCCCAATCCTTCTCCCTCCCATTTCTCCTCCCTCCCCTTCCTCCTCCCTCCCCTTCCTCCTCTCCAATCCTTCTCCTTCCCTCCCCCTCCCCCTCCCCCACCCCGTAGTCCAAGAAATTAATTTGGTGTACGAACCCTTCAATTGTGTGTTAGGTTTTTCTCTTCATTAATTTCTGCCTCAGTAATCTAGAGTTGTGGTAGTTGTGGTGGTTGTTATTGTGGTGGGTGTGGTGGTGGTGGAATATAATCGTGGCGGGTGTGGTAGTTATAGTATTAAGTGAATGGTGTGGTGGTGGTTGGCTGGTGAGGTTGTAGTAGTAGTGGTTGTATAGTAGTGAGTGTGGTGGGGGCTGTGGTGGTAGTAATGATCATGGCTGTGGTGGTTGTTAGTTGTGGTGGTAGTTGTGATTTTGGTGGTTATGGCGATGGTAGTAATGTTTGTAGTGGTATGGTGGTAATGATGTGGTTGCGGAATTGTTGCTGTGGTGGTAGTAGTAATGAATGTGGTGGTGGTGGTGGTGGTGGTAAAAGTGTGGTTGTACTTGTGGTAGTGGTGGTAGTAAGGATTTTGCTTGTTGTTGTTGTTGGTGGTGGTGGTACTGGTGGTGGTAGTTATGATTGTGGTAGTTGTTGTTGTGTTGGTGGTAGTACTCCAGTGATTGTATTTATAACTCCTCCCCTCCTCTCCTTTCCTTCCTCTTCCTCTCCATCCTTTCTCTCCCCCTCACTCTTACCCCTCTCTCCTCCACCTCATTTTTTTCATCACTACACTACCTTTTCCTCTCTCCCCACCCTCTCCCTTCCCCCTTCCCACCCCTACTCTCCCCTCTCCTCCCTCCCACTTCTCTCCCCTCCCCTCCCCTCCCCTGGGGTGGAAAGCGCCGAGTCACCAGTATTCAGCGTCTCAGTTTTCCTCCCTACATTTTTTCGACATTTTCTGGACAGCTGATTGTGCTCTCCCCTCCCCTCCCCTCCCCTAACCTCCCCTCCCCTCATGTCTTTTCCCCCCTCCCCTCCCTTCATATTTATTCCCTCATTTTAACTCCCCTCGCTTTCACCTCACTTTCCCCTCCCCTGTCCTCATCTTTCTCCCCTCACTTCCCTTCTTTCCTCTGCCCTCCCATCATTTCTTTATCTCCCCACTACACTTCTCTCCCCTCACCTTGCCTCTCTCTCTCTCTCTCTCTCTGTACTCGTCTCCTCTCCCCTTCCCACTCGCCTTCCATCTCTTTTCCGACCCTTCCCTCCCTCTCCTTCCTTCCGCCCATCTTTTCTTTACCACTCCTCCCCTCTCCACCCTTCCTTCATCACTCCCCTTCCCTCTCCTCTCCTCTCCTCTCCCCTCCTCACCAGGCCTCCTCCCCTTCCTTCTCCCCTCCCCACTCACCCATCTGTCACCCCTTATTCTTTTCCTTCTTCCCTTTCCATTTCTCGCTCTTCCCTCCTCGTCCCTCCTCTTCCTCTCCCCTTCGTCCTTTTTTTCTTCTCCTCCCTGCCTTCTTCTTCATTTTCCTTCTCATTTTCCCTCCCTATTCCTCCTTTTGGTCTTTTTTTCCCCTTTTCCTTCACATATTCTTCCTCATTTCCCTTTCCTTTCCCCCTTCTGTCATCCCTCCTTTCCCCTTTTTCTTTCCCTGCCAGCTCTTTTCATTATCTCCCACTCTTTCTTCCTCATTCCCTTTCTCACCTCTTATCTCTCTCTTCCTCTCCCCTTCCTTCTCTACCTTTCCATCTCATCCTCTACTCTTCCATTCCTCTAAACATGCGTCTCTCCTCTTTCTCCTCTCCCTATTCTGTGTTGTAATTTTCCTCTTTCTACTCCTTAATCTTTCCTCGTTTTGGTCTCCTCTCCTCTCCTCTCCTCTCTCCTCCCCTCTCCTCCCTTCCTCTCCTCCTCCTCCTCCTCCCTTCTCTCCCCTCCCTCCTTCTCTCCCCTTTCCCCTTAGTCAGCTGTTTCCTGTGTACAGTACGGAATTCGATGCACATGTAACACCTGATAGAAAACACACACACACACACACACACACACACACACACACACACACACACACACACACACACATGAACTATGTAATTTTGTTTAATATTCGTGCATGTGTGTGTGTGTGTGTGTAATTATAGCTGATAACGTAAGGAACCTGCTTTAAGAGCTGAATTAATTAATACACACACACACACACACACACACACACACACACACACTTTAATCTCTTTGGTTGTCGTTGTTGATGTTACCTATTTACATGCAACGAGAGAGAGAGAGAGAGAGAGAGAGAGAGAGAGAGAGAGAGAGAGAGAGAGAGAGAGAGAGAGAGGAGGTCGTGCTATTTACAGTAATGAAATCCAGCCTTATACATAATAAAGCAATTAATCCACTAAGAAAGATTACAGTACTCTCATCATCATTATCATCATCATCATCATTATCACCATCACCATCATCATCATCATATCATTATAACTCCTTTCGTATCGTCACCACATTGCCAGCATCATCTTTCCCTCCAGCACCACTCTCATCACCACCATCATCTTAACCACCAGCATCACTACCATCATCATCATCACCAGTGTCACCACCACCACCACCAGCCCTCGACATGTGTAATCAGACTGAGTTACCACCTCACCCCTGGGTTACATTGAAATCACACCACCGCAATCAATATCACCCCTCACCCCACCCTCTCACCCCTCTACCCGCCCCTCACACCCGTCTCTAGTCCCCTACCCCACTCTCACACCCTTTCCTCACTCCTTACCCCACCCTCACACCCCTTCCTCACCCCTTACCCCACCCTCAACCCCCCCTCACACCCCTTACACCACCATCTCACCCCTATTCTCCCCTATCACCCCACCTCACCCTTCTCCATACCCTTCACCCACCCTGATCTCACTTTCACCCCATCCTCCCACCCCCCCAGTCCTCTCATTTCACCACATCCTCACCCTTCTCACACACCTCACCCCTTCCTCATTTCCCCTTTTCACTCTCATTTCTTACTCCTCCTTCTCACCCCATTCTCACCCTTTCCGTCTCACTGTACCCTCTTACCGCTCCTCCTCTCCCCTCCTTCACCCCAAATTATTACCCCTTCAGCGCTCAGAGTGTACCATATTCCTGAAGTTCATTTTTGTGTAATAATTATACTGACATACGCGTTTGTTAAAGAAAAATGTTGGTACTACAGAACTCATTTTTTTTTTCATTAATACTGTCACTATCATTGTCATTGTCAGTAGGTCATCTTCTTCATCGCCACTATCATCGTCCTTATCATCATCATCATCAGCGTCATCTCCATTCCTCTATCCTTTTTCCTATCCCCTATTCTCGCTCTTCCCCTTCCCGCTCCTCCTTCCCCTTCCCTCTCGTCCTTCCAACTCATTTCACCCTCTCCCTTCCCTTCCCCCTCCGGTTTCTTGTACCTTACCCCTCTCTTTACCCACCTCCTCTCTTTCCCTCTCCCTCCCCCTCCTCTCCTTCTCCCCTCTTTTCCAACCCCCCTTCCCCTCGCCTTCTTGCCTTAGGTCGTCTCAGGGATGAGGGAAGGAAAAGTAATCAACCCAGGTGTGGAGGGGAAGAGAGAAGGGGAAGGGAGAGAGAAGGGGAGGGGAGAGGGATAGGGAGGGGAGGAGAAAAGGGAGAGGGAGAGTGAGGGAGGGGAGGAGAAAAGGGAGAGGGAAGGAGAGAAAGGGAGAGGAAGAGTGAGGGAGGGGAGGTGAAAAGGGGAGAGGGAAGAGTGAGTGCTGGATAGGGAGGGACAGGGATAGAGGAGGTGTCTGTGTGGAAGAAGGTGTCAATGTCTTCCTCCGCTACTGCTGAATTCATGACTTTGATCGAGTTGACATGGATGATGAAAAATCCTATCATCATCATCATCATCATCATCCATTTTTCACTTTAAACCCACGGACTCTAAAACTGCCAGATAAATTAATGTCTCTTAATAGATAATAGTTATGTGGCAATTGTTGTAGAGTGCAGCCTAACATAATCCTTCTCCCGTCACCATCCTCCTTTTGGGGAATAGGGAGGGATTTGAGGGACGTTTGTGTAACCGGGAAACAGAGCCGCCCAGTTATATTGGTGCCACCACGTGAAGGCGACCTTAATCAGCAGTGAGAGGGTATAGTTTAGGAAGAGAGAGAGAGAGAGAGAGAGAGAGAGAGAGAGAGAGAGAGAGAGAGAGAGAGAGAGAGAGAGAGAGAGAGAGAGAGAGAGAACAGAGCAAGGGAATAGAGAGAAAGTGAATAAAGGCAGATAAGGGAGAGGGTGATAACAAAGGAGAAGAAAGTCAGGTGGAAACATTAGCGTGGGAGCCGACCAGGTGAGACAGGTGATAACAGGGTGACGCGGCACTCTCTCTCCCCTCACCTCCCCTCACTTCATCTCTCCCCTCACCTACCCTCACTTCCTTTCACTTCATCTCTCCACCTATCTAACCTCACTTCCCCTCACTCATCTCTCCACTCACCTCCCCTCACTTCAGATTGCCTCACCGATCCTCCCTTTCACTTACCTCACGTTTCCTCACCTTTCTCCCCTCACCTCTTTCCTCTCACTTTTCCCCTCACCTCTTTCCATCACTTTTGCACGGGGCTTATTTCTTCATATCTCCAGCACCCTTTCCTTCACCATTTCCATTCCCCTTTCATTTCTCTGTCATCTCTTCCACAGTCCTTCTTAGTCTCCCCCTCCCTTTTCTCTTTCTCAAACTTCCACCTCAAAAATACAGGAACCACTTTCAAATATTACTTTACCACAGAAATTTCCCGTCTTTTGTCTCCCGTCACTCCATCCTCCTCCATAATCTTTCTCCTCCTTTCGCTGCCTTTCCTCAGCTCTCTCTTACGTATCCTTTTTCATTCCTGTTCCTTTCACTTACCCTTTCCATTTTTTTCCTCGACTATTTTCTATATTCATTCTGCTTTTACTTACTCTCTTCCTTCCCCTTACGTCATTCCTCCCCCTTCTTCTGTTTACTTCTCTCCTCTCCTCTGCTCTTCTCTCCCCTCCTCTGCTCTGCTCTGCTCTGCTCTGCTCTGCTCTGCTCTGCCCCGCCCTTTCCTTTCCTTTCCTTTCCTTCTCAGTCCTTCCTTTACCCATCCGATCCCCATCCACTCTTTTCCATCCCACCCGATCCTATCCCTTCCTCTGCTTCCCTCACATCATACGACACCCATCCCATCGCCACCGTCCCTCCCCCAAACCGATTGAGAGAGTAGCGATAGAAGCGAATGGAACCGTAGTACCGATTAGCGTCACATAGGGTCCTACCTCACGGGGGCCCTGATACTGAGTGAGAGAGAGAGAGAGAGAGAGAGAGAGAGATTATTTTACTTTCCCCCTTTTCTTTACTCACTTATTTTTAATTCCTTCCTTCGTCTTTTATAATTTCTTCTTTCCCAATTTTATATCCTTCCTTATCTATCACTTCTCCTTTTCTCCTTATTTTTCTTCCAAGACCATACTTACCTCCTTCCTCCAGTCCTTTCATCTTCCCTTCTTTCTTTCCCTTTTCCTTCCTTTCCTTTTCCCCAATACTCATTCAATATGATCCTTACCTTCTCCCTCCTATTTCTTTCATCTTTCCTTCCTTTTCTTTTTTCTTCATCTTTCCTCGTTTCTTTCCCCTTCCCTTCCTTCTCATTTCCCTTCGTCTTTCCTCTTGTTTCTCCCCTTTCCTTCCTTTCCTTTTCCCTTGATCTCTCCCCTTTCTTTCCCCACCATTTTTCCTTATTTATCTTTTCCTTCCTTTTCATCTTTCCTCGCTTCCTTCCCCCTTCCTTCCTTCTCTTTCCCCTCCAGCTTTCCTTATTTCCCCTGTCCTTCCTTTTCTCCATTCGCCTTCCAAGATCAACCTCACTCCTCCCCTCCTCCGTCCCACATCGCCCCTCTTTCTTTATCCACACCTCTTAAGAAATCCAGCCTTCGAAACGATAAAATTCACGCATCCCTCTCTGGACTAGGGCGCGTTTATTTTGCCCAGGTGCAAGACAGTTATGGATATGAGATGTCGAGATTACGGTGTGTGGGGAGGAGGAATGGGCTGGCGATGCGGGACAGATGCTGGCGATATTTCAGGGATGGGAGAGATGGATGGGGGTGCTGGAAGAGGAAGAGGGAGAGGGAGGGAGGGAGGGGGAGGGGAGAGGGGAGGGAGAGAGGAAGAGGGAGAATCACTGGTATAGCTGCTTGCTTTTTTTCCTTGAGAAGGTGGATTAAAAGAAACCGGGAAATGAGATGACAGAAGAGACGAAATATGAAAGGAGGGAAAAGGAAGGGGGAGACTAAAATTCTGAGGGAAAAAGGACAGGAAAAAGAGAAAAGATGAAAATGGAAGAGGAGGAATGGGGGAAGGAGAAGAAGAAGACAGAAGGAAAGACGGAAAAAGAAAAGCGGGGGAAAGAAGGAAGATGAGAGAAGGAAAGACGTAAGAGGCGGAGACGGGTGGGGGGAGGGAGAAGAGAAAGATCACAGACAAAGATACTGGCAATATTTCAGAGAGAAGATGGGGAAGAGGAAAGAGGAAGAGGAATGGAGGAAGGTTTTTGACAGGAGTATCGATATTCAGTGACACGAATGGTCAGTCTCAGGCACAAAGGTGGGGGTCATGCAGTGCTGTCGTAAATATACATGCTTGAGGAGGGTGTGGATGGATGTAGTGGGCGTGGATGGATGGATGTGGATGAGTGGGTGTGGATGAATGTGTGTGGATGGGTGGGTGTGGATGAGTGGGTGTGGATGAGTGTGTGTGGATGGGTGGGTGTGGATGAGTGTGTGTGGATGGGTGGGTGTGGATGAGTGTGTGTGGATGGGTGGGTGTGGATGAGTGTGTGTGGATGGGTGGGTGTGGATGAGTGTGTGGGTGTGGTGAATGTAGTTGATGATATGGATGGATGTGGATGAGAGTGAGAAGGGTGGATATCAGTGAGAGAGGAGGGTTCGGATGTGGGTGATTATGTGGATGGATATGGGTGAGGGACGAGTGTGGATTGGGTGACTGATGTTAAAACTGGAGAAAGTTGGTGTGCAACATTATTATTATTATTATTATTATTATTATTAATTATTATTATTACTAGTTCTGTCATCATTACCTATCCCCCTCCTCCTCCTCCTCCTCCTCTTCCTCCTCCCCTCTTCTTGGTAAAGGGCGTGACGTCACTACTGAATAATATATGGGGAAGAGAAGGCTCCCTCTCCTCCCTACCCTAATGATGGAGGAAGAGGAGGAAAAAGAGAAGGGGGATGGGAGGGGAGGGATAGAAAGGAGGAGAAATGAAGGATAGGGAAAAGATGGAAGATAGAGATAAAAGAGAGAAGAGTGTAGAGAAAAAGACAGATGAAGAGGGAAGAAAAAAATGTGAGAAAAGAGGGCATAGAGAAAGACTCGAGGAAAGAAGGGAAATAAGGGAGACGAAAATGGAAGAAAAGGAGGGGAGATGGAGACTAAGAGAAAAAAGGAATGGAAGGAGAGGAAAATGGATAGAAAAAGAAGGGAAGATGGAGAGAGTAGAGAAGAGGAAGGAGAGGAGGAAGAAGAAAAGAATGGAGAGGAGGAGGGGAGATGGGGATAATAGACGGGAATGAGGAGGGAGTGTAATGTGTGTGGTTTGGGAACATTATTTGCTGCCTCTTTTGCCCCGTCTTCAATTTCCCTTCTCCTTGCCGCTCCTTCCACCCTCCCCTCTCCCCTCATCCTCTTCCCTCTTCCCCGACCCATCCCTTGCTCTCCCCTTGCTTTCTCTCTCCCCTCACCTCTCTTCTTCTCTCCTTTTCCTCCTCCCTACTCGTCGTATACCGGTACCTGTCTACCCTCACACACACACACACACACACACACACACACACACACACACACAACAGCCCGAGTCAGTCCTACTATAAGACAAACCTCGCCCATTTTTTTCCACTAACCTTTTGACTCAGCCTGTTTTAGAGAGAGAGAGAGAGAGAGAGAGAGAGAGGGAGGGGGGGGGTGAGTGTGTGGGAGAGGGGACACGTGGTGAGGCGGCCGTGACCACGTTAGTTAGGCTGGAACCGCATGTTTACTGGAGGGGGGGTGGAGAGAGAGAGAGAGAGGTGGGGGGAGTCGAGAGGTGAGAGGAGGGGAAGAGAAGTGGAGAAGAGGGAGGAAGGAGAGGGGAAATGGAAAGGAGGGCGAATGGAGGGAGGGGAAATGGGAGGGGGACGTCGACTGCGATAGGGGGACGTGGAGGTGAGGGGAAAATGATGGAAAAGGGGAGGAGTGGGAGGGGAAAGGGAGGGGTGGGGTGTGGGTGAGGGTGTGAAAAGGAGGAGGAAGAAATAAGTGACGGATGACGAAGGAGGCAAGGAGGAAAGACGCGCTAAAGAAAGAAGGAAAAAGAGGAGGGGAAAGAGGAAAGAGAAAGGAAGGGAGAGACAGAGGCAGGGAAGGAAGAAATAGAGGAAGGGAGGGATAGCGAGGGAGACGAAGAGTAAGAGAAGGAGGGAGAGAGAGAGAGAGAGAGAGAGAGAGAGAGAGAGAGAAGGGGGGGGGAAATGAGACTGTGTGAGAGGAAGTGAGTAAGAATGTGAGCAAGAGCGAGAGGAACAAAGATTAAGCGAGACTGAAGAAAGTGAGAGAGAGAGAGAGAGAGAGAGAGAGAGAGAGAGAGAGAGAGAGAGAGAGAGAGAGAGAGAGAGAGAGAGAGAGAGAGAGAGAGAGAGAGAGAGAGAGAGAGAGAGAGAGAGAGAGAGCGGTACAGACACAGCGAAAAAGAGAAGAAAGGGAGAGAAAGAGGGGGGTGCGTTGCCCCTCTTGATAAAGTTAACCCCCTGATTGCTTCACTGTTTCCCTGTTACCCCCACCCCCACTGCCCGTTTTCTGTCGCTCCGGGGGGATTACATTTTTACCGGGGACTCTTATTTTTTATTTTTCCTTTTTCTTTTTTTTTAAGTCTCGGTTTTGATTATTCAGGGAGTTATTTTTTGTCTGAACCTTCCCTCAGTGTCATATATATTTTTTTAGTTTTTTTTTTTTTTGGGGGGGGGTAGTTTTAAGAGATTTTTTTTCTTAATTCTTATATGCAGCGACCTTCCTATCTATTTTCATTTATTTACTTATTTATCTATCTATTTATCTATTTATCTGCTACACAATTCTCAACCTTCATCCAGTTTTCATTTTAAGGGGGATTTCTGCTTTAATTTTTTGGGCACATCGTTACGTATATATATTTTCAAGGTCCCTTTTTCCAGACTTTTGCACTGACCACTTTTTTGAACTATATTTTTACAGATTAGGCTTTTTTTTTTTTATATATATATTTTCGTGTACCTTTTTTTCGGTGAATATTTAGGCATTTCTCGATTTCAGTTTCACATAATATGTATACCTTTGTGTGTGTGTGTGTGTGTGTGTGTGTGTGTGTGTGTGTGTGTGTGTGTCATTTCTTACCACTTCGTAGAGCCCGATTTTTTTTTTTTTTTTTTGATAGACCTTTTCAGTGCAATGACCGCACAGGAAAAGGTCAAAGATCAAGGAAAGGTAAAGCAGAGGTCAAACAGAGGTCAAGCAAAAGTCAAACAGAGGTCAAACAAAAGTCAAACAGAGGTCAAACAAAGGTCAAACACGTCACGGTCACAGGTCAAGATTAATTCAGTTTTCATTCATTTTCTACTAGACTTGAGGAAATATAGGAACACAAGAGGATAATTGCGGAAGGCCAGTTCGTCCATCCCAGGCGCCTCCTACAAGAGTGTGACTAAACTGCTAGAATAAGACAAGGATAGCAAAGAATAAGACAAGGATAGCAAAGAATAAGACAAGGATAGCAAAGAATAAGATGAGGATAGCAAAGAATAAGACAAGGATAGCAAAGAATAAGACAAGGATAGCAGAGAATAAGACAAGGATAGCAAAGAATAACATAAGGATAGCAAAGAATAAGACAAGGATAGCAAAGAAGGCGGCGGCTCTCCCTCACCCACCAAACCCTCTTTACATTATCCCTCTTCCATTTTTTTGTTTTCTCTCTCTCTATCGCCAACTTGAATTTTTATAATACCCTTCGTTGTTCTTATATATATTTTTTCCTTTTCTCATTTCCGTTCAATTTATTTTTTATCTTTCATTTTTTCTTGTTTTTTTTTTAATATTTAGTTTTTTCGTGTGTTTTTTTTTTTTATCTTTCATTTTCCACCATATTTTTTCACCTGTTGTTTCGTTCGTGGATTTGCCTGTGCGTTTTTTATTTTCCGGGTTCAGAGGGATTCCTGCCCCTCACACTCCCCTCCCCTCCCCCTAATCACCCCCTACCTCTCACACCCCCTCCCCCTACCCCCTACCCCCACCAACCCACACCCCACGTTGTTCCTACCACCGTCCTCCCCTCTCCTCCAGCCCCCTCCTTTCCCCCCCTCTGCCCTTCCCCCTCCCCTTCTCCTTCCCTTCCCCATCACCCTCTGCTCTTCCCCCTTCCTGTCCCCTCTCCCCCTTTTCCCCCCTTGCTGCTTCCTCCTCTTTCCTTCCCTTTCTTGTCCCCCTCCCTCTCTCTCCCTCTCCTTCCTGCCCCTCTCCCGTTCCCCCTCGCTATACCCTTCGTCCCCCCTCCCCCTTCCCGTCCCCCACCCCGTTATTCCGGTTGACGTGCACTCCGGCCTGGCTCGGATTAAAGGGACGCTGTGGACGGGTTCGGATGGACGGCTGCCTTTTTTTTTCCTTTTTTTTTTTTTTGAGGGAGATATGTGCGGTTTTTTTTTAGAGGGGGAGGATGTGTGTGTGTGTGTGTGTGTGTGTGTGTGTGTGTGTGTGTGTGTGTGTGTGTGTGTGTGTGTGTGTGTGTGTGTGTGTGTGTGTGTGTAGCGAGGGAGATGCGATTGTGGGCTTTGTAAACGTATTATAATTATTTATTTATTTATTTATTTACAAGGAGATACGTGCTTACCTGTCCTGTTATCTGTTTACAGGTACGTGTTCTTAAAGGATCCGTGGGCGTCTTGAAGGGAGGAGTGTCTGTATTTAAGGTGAGAGTATCTTTTAGGGGTGAAGAGTATCTGTATTTACGGTAAGAGTACATTTTTGGGGGATGAGATTGGTATATAAACTTAAATCTAACCTTTGTAGGGAATTTAAAGGAATACTTTTTTTTTTTGGGGGGGGGGGGGGAAATTTGCCTTTTTTGTGAGATGGGTTATAAGGTTAATTTCACTGCTATATATCCATTTTTTCTTTTTTTTTTTTGAGTCCCTCGTGCATCTATAGGCTTTTTTTTAAATATTTATTTCCTGTTTGAAGGATATTTACTTTTTCTCTCTTTTATTTCTTATTGAAATTTAACATATTTTAAGAATATATGCATTTTTTTATTTATCTTTTCTTTCTTTCGTTCTCTCTGTTTCTTTCTTTCTCTTTCTTTCTCTCTTTTTCTTTCTTTCTTTCTCTTTTTTTCTTCCTTTGTCGAGTAGTGGACGAATTTAAGTACTGGGAATGACCATAAAGGCGTACATGAGGAGTGTGTAAAGTGGTGCTGTGTGTATTGTGTAGGTGTGGCTTTAGGACATTTGAGAGAGAGAGAGAGAGAGAGAGAGAGAGAGAGAGAGAGAGAGAATGATTTTTATTCTTTTGACAATTTTCTTCCTCTTCCTCCTCCTCCTCCTCCTCCTCTTCCTCCTGCTCCTCCTCCTCCTCCTCCTCCTCCTCATTAAGGATTACCAGCGAAGTTAATCCTCTCTAATTTGTACCCCATTATGTCATAAACCACTCCCTTTCCCTCAAATCCTTCTTTACTCTCTCTCTCTCTCTCTCTCTCTCTCTCTCTCTCCCCTCCTCCTCCTTTTTTTCATTAGAGCAATTCTTTTCTCCTCCCATCTTCTCCCTCTTCCTCTTCCTCATTTTCCTGTCTTTCCTTCTTCCTTCCATTCCTTCATTCCTCTCTCCCTGCCATTCCTTCATTCCTCTCTCCTTTCCATTCTTTCATTCCTCTCTCCATTCCATTCCTTCATTCCTCTCTCCATTCCATTCCTTCATTCCTCTCCCCTACATTCCTTCATTCCTCCCCTTCCTTGTTACACTCTCAAGGTCTTCTTTTTCTTCACAGCAAATCTCTTCCTCCCTCTGATCTTCCTTCTTCATATGTCTCTTTCTTCCTCCTCTCTTTTCTTCACTGTCTTCTCCCACCTTCTTCGCTTCCCTCTCTTTCTCTTGCCTAGAGAGCCTTTCCTCTCTTGTCTCTCTCTCCTTCCTCTTCCTCTTCCTCCTCCTCCTCATCATCATCATCATCCTTATCCTCCACCTCTTCCTCCTCTTGTTTCTTCTTCCTCCCTCTTTCCCTCATCCCCCTATTTCTACCTTCCTCCTCCTCCTCCACATCATCATCATCATCCTTATCCCCACCTCCTCCTCCTTCTCCTATTCCCTCTTCCTCCCTCTTTCCCTCCTCCTACTCCTTCCTTCTCCTCCTCCTCCTCCTCTTCCTTCTTCCTCCCTCCTCCTTCCTTTTTTCATTAGGGCAAATCTCCTACCGTTGACAATAAATCGGCTGTGCTAATCGTCAGAAGCCGTCATTACTTCCCCGAGTTTTATCTTGTAGTGAAAAGGAGGAACTCGGGATGGGGAGAGGGTGTGGGGAGGAGTGGGGAGATAAGAGGAGGGGAGGGGAGGTGTGGGGGGTACGGTGGGGAGGATGAGAGGCTGGGGTTTTGAGGATGTGTGTGTGTGTGTGTGTGTGTGTGTGTGTGTGAGAGAGAGAGAGAGAGAGAGAGAGAGAGAGAGAGAGAGAGAGAGAGAGAGAGAGAGAGAGAGAGAGAGAGAGAATGTAAAGAAAGTGGATGAGGATGAGGATAGGATTACAGGAGAGAGGCAGACTCAAAGAGGAAGGGAGAAAGCAAGAAGAGGGAAGGATAATAGGCATTGACGCATGGAGAGAAAGAGGAAGAAGGTGGAGGGAGAAGATGGAGGAGGGATGGAAAGAAGACGAAGAAGGTGAAGGGTGAAGATGGAGGAGGGAAGAGGAATGATGATGATGGAAAGAGAGAGAGAGAGAGAGAGAGAGAGAGAGAGAGAGAGAGAGAGACAGGTAAACCGATAACACCTGTAACAATTGGAGAGTCTCAGCCTGGACTTTGACTCTACGTACAGTCACTCAAAAGAAAAACAAACGAAGGACTCTACTTATGGGTGAATATTCCCTGCCAAGTCATGTGAAGATGGCTAGAATGAAGAGGCTAAATGAAGGAGTGAAGGCCTGACGGTACTTAATTTCACCATCTCTATGCGTTAATTACTTTGGTTATTATCTGTTTCCTATGACTAATTACCTGGGTTAATGAAGGAAGTGGGTGGGTAATTCTCAGTTCAGGAGCAGCACCGGTTATTCTCAGCTCAAATTATCTCACGTAAAGATTTTCAGAAATTCATTAAAACTTATGATTTACTTCTTTTCCTCCTCCTCCTCCTCCTCCTTTTCTCCTTTCTCCTCCTCCTCCTCCTTCTTTTCTTCCTCCTCCTCCTTCTTTCTTCTTTCTTCCTCTTACTCCTTTTACGTCCTCTCTTCATTTTTCTTTCCATCGTTTTCTTGTGCCCCTTCCTTTCCTTCCTCCTCCTCCTCCTTCTCCTCTTTTTTCATCCGTCGTTTCTTCCACCTCCTCCTCTTTTTCTTCTCTTCCTTACTCCTTTTTTCTCCCACAAATTTTCCTTCCTTATATTTTTCTTGCTCCTTGCACCCATTTCCTTTCCCTCCTTCCTCTCCTATCCATCCTCCCTTCCCCTCTTTTCTCCCTTCCTCATCCCCTCCCTCTTCCAATCTTTTCTCATCTTTCTTTTCTCCATTCCCCCCCCCTCTCTTTCCCTCCCTTCCCCCTTCTCTGTCTCCTTCTCTTCTTCCTTCCCTCCTTTCCCCCTTTCCATCTCTCTTTCCATCCATCTATTCCCCCATTTCCCTCCCTCTCTCCCTCCCTCCCTCCCTGCCTCCTTCCTCCCAGCATGTCAGTAAGAATGCGACACTTCCTTCTCTCTGTGTCCTCTCCCCCCTTTATGGCGACTGGATATGGCACCCACACTGCTCAAATGTCCTCTCCTTCCTGTGTGGGTGTGGGTGTGGGGGTGGGAATGGGGGTGGGTGAGGTGTATAGTGTGAGGGTGGGTGGGGGTAGGGTGTGGTTGTGTGGGAGTGTGGGTGAGGTGAGGGTGGGAATGAGGTAGTGTGGGAGTCGGTGGGGCAGGGATAGGGATGTGAAAATAATGACGATGAGTAGAAAAGAAATAGGTAGAAAACTGATGATGATGATGATGATGATGACGTTTTAGACGGTCAAGTTTCTCTCATCACTCTCTTCCCTTAAAATGTAACCACTCAAGCGCTACTGATCACTCCACACCTCAAGCGACTTCCTAGAATACCACCACCACCACCACCACCACCACTGCTACTAAGAATAATATAACCCAAGCCTACCAAACGATCCTAACCTTACCTAACCTAACCTAACCTTACCTTACCTTCCTTTACCTTACCTTACCTGGCCACTCAAGCGCTAACCGAGCACACCTGGCCTCAAGCGACTTCCGCGAATACCGCCACAGGTTTCAAGGGGGAACGGCTTAAGAGAATTTGGCGTCTGGTGTTTGGCTATTTCACGCCGCGATACCGATGCCTGATTGGACGACGGCTATTGTTTCCCTCACGCTGATTGCCCCCGCTGCTCCACTGCCACTGTTAGCATGGATAGATAGATAGGTAGATAGGTGGATGGGTAGATGGATAGGTCGGTAGATGGATGGATAGGTCGATATGATGGGTAGATGGAGAGGTAAGAGGATACATGGAGGTGAATGGTTAGAGAGATAGGTGGATAGATAGATAGGTAAATAGACAGACAGATGGATAGATAGATATATGGATAGATGCACAGTTGACCACAGCTTTCATTTGCCACCACCACCACCTGCCACATCCACACACAGATATAAAAAGATACGTAGATAGATATATAGGTAGATAGACAGATAGACAGTTCCGTTCCATACCTCAGCCTTATCACCACCTGCCATCTCCACACACCCACAGATAGATAGATAGATAGATAGATAGAGAGATTGGATGGAAACTGATAGATTGCTTTTCTTTGTACACCAGTCTTTACTACACACACACACACACACACACACACACACACACACACAGATACATTTGTATAACCGGGATGCGGAACTACCAGGTTACGCCAGTGCCACCACGTGAAGGCGTCCCTCACTCCAGGACTAGATACATACATACAGACGTACATAGACATTTAAATACATACATACATACATATATACACATACATTCCTTCACTCCTACATACATATATACATAACGGTACATACTTACGTGCATGCATCCATACATAAATACGTACACACAGTACATACATATGCATACATACATACACATACATATTTACTGCACAGCCACTCATATGCAAACACAAAGCAATACATATGCAAACGTACATCAGTATACAAAGCACACATAATGTACACACGAGAGAGAGAGAGAGAGAGAGAGAGAGAGAGAGAGAGAGAGAGAGAGAGATCCGGAAGAAGAAACAGCGTCTCAGTTGTCGTTTATGCGCTTCCCGACAGATCCTAGTGAGGCGGGGAGGGGAGGGGGGATGCCGGAGGGGAGAGGGGTGAATAGGAAGAACTGAAGGCATAGAAAGAGAAGAAGGAAGAGGGACTAGTAGGGGAGAGGGAAGAGGGTAAAAGGAAGTGGGACAGGGGTTAGATATTAAAGAAGAGAAAGCGAGGGGACATGTAGAGGGGAGAGGGGAAGATGGATGAGAGAAGGGTAGGGGAGAAAAACGTGGAGAGAGAGGGGAGGGACTGGTGAGGGAGAAATGTGGAGACGGAGGGAAAGTGGAGAAGGAGAGAGAAGGGGAGGGATGGAGGGGATGCAGCCTTACAGCAATATTCCAGAGGACTCGACTGGTGCATCGTTACTGGTGTCCGGAATGACCGGGGGAAGGAGGGAGGGAGGAGGAGGGAGAAGTAGGGAAAGGAGTGAGGGAGGGAAGGAGAGAAGAAGAGGGATGGGGACGGGAAGGGAGAGGGAAAGGAGTGAGGGGGACGGGAAGGGAGAGGGAAAGGAGTGAGGGGGACGGGAAAGGAGACGAGGGAGGGAGACGGAAAGGGAGAGGGAGTTGAGAGGAGAGGGGGGGTTGGAGGGAGAAGTAAAAGCAGTGAAGAAGGCAGGGAAGGGGAACAGAGTGAGGAGGGGTAAGGGAGGAGGGGAAGAACTGGGGGAAGGGGACGGGAGAAGGGAAAGAGGGGAATGGAGGGGAAGAGTAAGAGGAGGGTAAAGGAAGGAAGAGAAAATAAGGAAGAGAAGTCAGAGGGGAGGGGGGACTGAAATAAATGCAGCTGTTAAAGAGAGGGGAACAAGGAAGGCAAGGAAAGGAGTGCGTGGGTGTTGAGGGAAGTGGAGGGGGAAAGTAGGGGGAGCGCGGAGGCGTGGTTGGAGGGAGGAGAGAGGGTAGGAGAAGAAAGATAGCAGTGGGGGAGGGAAGGGGAAGAAGGGGAGTAGAGGAAAGAGAAGAGAGGGAAAAGCAGTTAGCAAGAGAACCATGTTATAGGAGTATGGAGGAGGAAAGTAGATGGAGAGAAGAGGAGCAGGAGGAGGAGAGGAGGAGGAGGAGGGAGAAGAGGAGCAGAGTGAGAAAAGAGGACAGGGAAGAGAAACCAGAGATAGATGCTAATGGGACGAGGAGGGGAAGAAAGGTAAGGGAGAATGGGAGGGGGAAACAGTGAGGATAGGAGAGGAAGAGGAAGAGGAGAAAGGGATGGGAGGAGGGGGAAGGGGGATGAGAAGTGGTTAGGGAAGAGAAACCAGGAAGAGGGAAGTGGTATAGGGATAAGGATGGGAGAAGAGAGATGGGAGAGAGAGAGATGAATGAGGAGGAGGAGGAGGATCAGAAGAAGTAATATGAAAATGAGAGGAGTATTAAATCTCTCTCTCTCTCTCTCTCTCTCTCTCTTCGTTAAGCCAGACAGTGGGCAAGAGAAGCAATGCAGGGAAAATGAACGTTCTTTCTTCTTCTTTCTCTTTTTTTCCTCTTTTTTTTTTCACTAAGAACATAGGGAGGAGCGGGACACATAAACTGGGTATGAGAAAGGCAATGTAATTAATGGGAAGAGGGGGCGTGATAAAGGAGAGAGAGAGAGAGAGAGAGAGAGAGAGAGAGAGAGAGAGAGAGAGAGAGAAACGACGGCCCTAGTATACCACTAACCGGAGAGAAGAAACGATAGGAAAAAAATAAGAAAAGGAGAAACAGATCGCAGGAACGGCACCTCAAGAAACAGCAAGAGGGCCGGGGAGAAGAAAAGTGGAAGGGGGAAGAAAGGGAAGAGGAGGAGAGAGGGGAGAGGATGAAGAAATAGGGGAGGGAGCAAGGAAAGGGGAAAGGAGGGGGGAGAAATATGGGAGGGAGTAAAGAAAGGGTAGAGGTGGGGGTGGTAAGAGGTGAAGAATGAGATGGGTGAAGGAAGGGGAGAGGAGGGAAGGGAAGACGATGGGGAGAGAAGACGAGAGAGGAGGCGAAGAAAGGGGAGAGAAGGTAGGGGTGCAAAAAATGGGAGAGGAGGAAGGAGAGGGCAAAGAAAAAGGGGAGGAAGAAGGAGGGGCGAAGAAATAGGAGAGGAGGAAGAGGGACGAGAGGGGGGTGAGGGGGCTAAAGAAAACGAAAGACAAGCTTCGAAGTCGCAACCATATGCAGGCTTTCCCACGGGTCGAGACGCGGCCAGATTGCACCAGTAGCCCGGGCCAGATTTATGGCCAATGGGGGGCCAAGGGGGGCAAGGAGGAGCAGGAGGAGAGGAAGACCGGGGAGGGAGGGAGGGACGACGAACGACCGAAGGAACGAGGGAAAAACAAGAAGGGAGAAAATTTGTGGGGATGGTTCCAGCAGCGGAGGCGGCGGCTTCCTTGTACCAATGGCGGGCCAGCATCCTCACGCGTCCAAAACCCACAGGAATTTTGACCTGGGCTTCGTTTCCTGTTTGTGTCCCACCTGATTTTGACGAGAATATACCCAATCCTCAATCAGAAGCTTGGTTAATTCTTCCAGTCATATATTTTTCTGTGTTTAAGCTTGATTTTTCTCCCCTGTGTGATGAAACGTTGTGTGGCTTCATTTCGAGTTTGTTTCATGGCTAATTTCGACAACCATTAAGCCAATCGTCAATTACAAGCTTCAAAAATTCTTCCAAGTACTTGTTTTTTTCTCCTGAGGGTAGATATTTCCCCTCCAATGTTGTCGAATATTGCGGAGAATCCTCTTTTTATGCATACCCTTTTCACTTTAACTTGGTCCAGATTTTCTTCCTCATGCAACTAATTTCACGTAGTTCAGAGGCACTTCTTCGTGATTAGCACCACATTCTAGTGTTATCTACTAATAAAACAAAACTCAGCATTCACGATGGATAGGTGGCAGATGGAGGCCAAGTCAGAGTGGAATTCAAAGTCAGGAAGTACAAGTGGAGGACCGTAAGTACAAATCGCAGTATGTACAAGTCAGTCAGTATACAGTAGTCAAAGTCGGTAAGTGCAAATCGCAGTATGTCCAAGGCGAAGTCACGGTCACCCTCCGCCGCCTCGCCAGCCTCTCGGACGCGTTCTTCGTCACAACCGGCCACTGACAAAGGCTTTATGGTCGTCGGAGGCCGCTGGTCGCTTTTGTGCCTCCGGTCATTATGCCTCTATATTTTCGTGACTAATGAAAAAGTAACATTAAGGGGGCTGGCTGGTGGCGACGCATCGGGGCAGGACGACCAGGAAGTAGGAATTACACGGAACGACACGGGAACGACATGAGAACGACATTTTGACCCCTCGTCGCTTAGGACTTGTAGCACTTCTTCGTGACTGGTTTATTTTTGTGTTTTAATAATCAGGAAGGCCGGGAAACAGGAACTGCGCGAAGGAACGACACGGGAACGACATTTTGATCCCTCGTCGCTTAGAGCATCTAGCACTTCTTCGTGACTAATTTATTTCTGTATGTTTCGTTTATGTTTTCTTGACGCATTGGGCCGGACTATTTACCAGGAAGATTAGGCACCAGGAAACACTCGCCGGCCAACCCACCCGACCGACACAGGAACCATACTTGCAGCGCACATACTCCTACAGTCCCTATCGCTGAGGGCGTGGGAGAGGCTGGATGTGGAAAGAGAGTGGATGTGGAGAGAAGGGAGGACTGGATGTGGAGGGTATAGGTGTGGAGAGAAGGGAGGACAGGATGTGGAGGGGAGAGGGTGTGGATGTGGAGAGAAGGGAGGGGGTGGATGTGGTCGGGAGAAGCGAAAACTTGATGTGGAAGGGGGTTGGGCGATCCCTGAAGTTGCCACACGTTAGGTTTTGCCGGGAAGGTAATTAGCGTACCGTCCTTCTCCTACCAACCAGCAGTCGGGAAGCTCCTAGGTCCAAACTTCAGGATTTTCCCTGGTAATTAACAACAGAAAGTACCCAGCACCGACCTTGGTAATGGACCCTCCGAAAAAAGAAAAAAAATCCTACTAACGAAGCCTCAGAGGTCATTGTCTCCATGTAGCAACTATAGTCCAGTCCCCTTATCTTGGCTGGGATTTTCGTCATTTTTGCAGCCTGTTTCCCGTAACTCAGTGCCGGAAAAAGACAGTGCTACGGGCCTACATCCTTCCCATAGCACTTTTTCATGACTAGCATCATATTCTTGTGTTATTCTCCTGTAATAGCTCAGCATTCAATATGGGGAAAAAGTTAACTGAGGGATGAAGCAGAGAGAGAGAGAGAGAGAGAGAGAGAGAGAGAGAGAGAGAGCGGTGGGTGACCTGTGTAAGTGAGGGGGGAAAGGGGGGAGTGTGGTGGGGGAGAGAGGGGGCATAATAGGAGAGTGACAGCGAAGGGGAGGGGAGGGGAGGTTTAGTGGAATGTGCGTATCATTACACCCCCACCACACCTGCCTATGAGAAGAGCCGGTGGGGTGGGTGGGAAGACAGGTGTGAGGTGAGGAAGACAGGTGTGGGGTGAGGATGACAGGTGTGGGGTGAGGAAGACAGGTGTGGGGTGAGGAAGACAGGTGTGGGATGGGAGAAAGACTGGTGTGGGGTGACAGGTGTAGGGTGAAGGGGACAAGTGTGAGGTGAAGGAGATAGGTGTGGGGTGAAGGAGACAGGTGTGGGGTGAAGGAGACAGGTGTGGGTGGGGAAGACATGTGGGGTGAGAAAGACAGGTGTGGAATGGGTGGGAGACCGGTGTGGTGTGACATGAGTGAGGTGTGTGAGACAGGTGTGGGATGAGGAGGAGAGGTATGGGGTGAGGAAGACAGGTATGAAGCGAGGAAGAGAGGTATGAGGTGAAGAATTAAATGATGGTCTGTCCGTCCGTGTGTGCGTGGGTGGGTAGGTCCGTAGCACTCTTGTGGGCGCGACATCTCCTGAACCCCTAGACGGATTCCCACCAAACTTACGTCACAGATACAATATAACGAGAGGATGAACTGATTAGGCCAGCAAGGTCATGGGGCTTTCTGGAGAGCCCGTGCACAAGGCTTAGCGGAGGCATACCAAGACACACCTCGCCTTGACAGCTTGGGGCCCACGTTCTCGGCGATTTATTTTGTCTTTCTCATCCTAGTATGGTGCTTTTGTGATTTTCTGCTCCTGTTTTCTGGATCCTGTTAACTTCACTTAGGATAGGAAGAAGTGATGATGATGATGTGCCCGAAATCTGATATGTATATACCTCAGTCGCCGGTATTGAGCTATATTTTGCTCTCCGTAACAGTGTATGCCCATCTTCACACACACACACACACACACACACACACTAACACAACACAGCACACGTATACAACAGAGTACGAAACAAACTTTTCTCCCTCCTTCCCTCTCTCCTCCCCAATCCTCCCCCATCCCCCCACTCCCCACCTCCTCCCCACCACCCCTCGAACTCTTCCTATGAAATTCCATCCCCGAAAAATTCCTCTGGCAAGAAAAACACAAGACCTTTCATTAAATTTCAGAAGCAATGAGCGAAAGTTTACGCGGCGAGGGAGGTAAGAGAGGGGAAAGTGAGGGGAAGGAAGTGCCAACCCTCACCTCCCCAGCCCTCGTCTCTAAGGTCGAAACTCCCCTCGGCTGAACATGGGAATTTTGGTCTCTATGGTAGGTTTGGATTCTGGCGTGTGTTAGTCTGATTCTCCTCAAAAAACGGCCTGGAAATTATTTTTGCCCGCATTAATCACTGGAAAGTTTTAGCCTCGTCTCCCCCCCCACCCTTCTCCTCTCCCCCACCAGCCATGGTTCCCCCACTCTTATCCCCCTCCCCTCTCCCCTTTCCCTCCACTTATTCCCTTGTTCCCTCTTCTCCCTCATTCCTCTCTTACCCTTACGCATTCCCCCCTCCTCCTCTCTACTTACCTTCTCCACCTCCTCCCTCCCTTTATCCACCATCCCCCCCCTCCCTACTACTCCCCATCCCCTCCCCCTCTCTCCCCTCGCCCCCTTCCCTCACTCTCAACTTTTTCTCTCTTTTTAGGTTGTGGAATTATTCATTTCTCTCAGTTTTAAGTCTATTTCAGAGTGTTATATTTTCCTTTAAGCTTTCCTTTTTTCTCAACACTTCGCTTACCGACGACGTTTTTGTGTGTTTTTTCATTTATTCCGTCTCGAATTATTTTAGAATTTTGTATTAATTTATTATATAGAAAGACCTATACGTATCTATATTTCTCTCTCATTTCTATCCTCCCTTTCACTATTATTTTTTACTTTTCCTTCATCTCTACTGCTAATTCTCTCTGTCTGTCTGTCTGTCTCTCTGTCTGTCTGTCTGTCTGTCTGTCTGTCTGTCTCTCTCTCTCTCTCTCTCAATACCATTTTTTCTTTATATTCCCGTCCCAAATAATTCACCCCAAGTTTTAATGTGATTTGTGCAACCCTGACCACGCCCGGAACAAGTGTGTTTAAATAATCGTGTCACCTGGGAATAATTAATCTGGAAGGCCTTGGTATAAATTATCACAGATTATCACAAATTATCACTTGTTCTTTTATCAGTGAGGTACGAGAACGTCATTTATTTATTCATTTATTCAGCACTTGTGTCCAATTTATCAGTTTATCGAAATATCTATGTATGTGTATCTGTCTCGCCTTGTCTGTTTTCTCCTGTTTTCATCTCCCCCTGCCCCCTCCCTCCTTCTCCCCCTCCTTCTCCCCTTCCCTCTCTCCACCTCCCTAAAGACTGGGAGGAAATGACCAGCACTTCACGCATGACAAAAATAATCAAAATCGAAATTGGTGGTTAAAAAAAAAATGTATATAAACGAATCCTTAACTCACTCACCTTAGGACATCACCTGCGTTTTTATTTTTGCCATCTGACATTTTCTTTATGCTCTGCCTATTTTTCGAACTTGCAGGGGGTAGATATAGAATTGAAAAAAAAAAAGAAAAAAAAGAAAAAAAAAAAAAGGTCATACGTAAATTAAGGGAAATCATTTAGTCAGCGAAAAGAATATATTAAGAAGAATGTAATAGGATTTAGCGCGTTAATAAGAAATCTTGTAAGGAATAATTAGCCAATCAAACACATCAGTAGTTATCAAAGAGGAAATGGGAGCGAAGTATAAGGAACATCTCCTTATATCAGGATCTTCTCTTCCTCGTTGCCTTTTTCTCATCAATGTGTGTCCCGGAAGAGGAAAAAAATGTACGGTATATTGGGGTATTGAAGGCAGTGACAAAAAGGTTATTAATTCTGTGGGGAAGATGTGCGGCTTCTGATCCGGCCAGCTCACCTGTCCTATAGAGCCTCATTAACCTGTCTCTTAGGTGGCGGGGTATTAGCGAGAGAGAGAGAGAGAGAGAGAGAGAGAGAGAGAGAGTGTGTGTGTGTGTGTGTGTGTGTGTGTGTGTGTGTGTGTGTGTGTGTGTGTGTGTGTGTGTGTGTGTGTGTGTGTGTGTGTGTGTGGGGTATGGGTGCAGTGGGGGGGGTCGGCCTCGTTAGCGAACACTAAGATGGACAAACAAAACGAGTCTCATATGTTTACCTCACTACAGGTTGGGGAGGGGGGGAGGGGGAGAGAAAGGAGGAAGAGTGGAAGCTGGAGGGAAGATGGAGAAAGAGCGATGAGAGGGAGAGAGAGAGAGAGAGCGAGACAGAGAGGAGGGGGAGGAGAAGAGAGGTGCAGTGTAACGTGGAGATGGTGAGGGGATTGATGAGAGTGGGGGGAGAGGGGAAGAAAGAAAGAGGTGGGGAAAAGAGGAGGAAGAAAGTCGTAGTGTGGCTTAGAGGGGGAAGGAGGGGGGAAGAAGAGAGGGGGTGAGGGTGGTGATGAGAGAAAGGGGAGAGAGGAGAAGGAAAGATGTAATTTGGAGGGGAGAGGAGGAAGAAAAATACACAGTACTTGTTATGTGGTTGGGGGAGGGAGTTGAGGAGAGAGGGGAAGAATGGGAGGGGATGATGAGGAAGGAGAGAGAAGGGAAGAAAGATATAAGGTACTGTGGAGGGTGAGGGAGGAAGGAGGGGAAGTAGAGAAGAAGGGGAAGGAGGAACAGAGAGTCGAGGGGAGGGAGACGATAGGGAGAGGGGGGAAAAGAAAGGTGGAGAGAGAGAGAGAGAGAGAGAGAGTATCTCAGAAGAAGTGGAGGAGGGGGGATGAGTGAAACAAGAGAGAGAGTGAGAGAGGAGAGTAAACAGAGTGAGAGAGTGAGCTATTTCTACTGACGAGGCACAAACATGGATGTGGGGTGGGGTTTTGGTAATGATGTAGAAACGAGTACATGCCCTTTGTACACGCAACTCTCTCTCTCTCTCTCTCTCTCTCTCTCACACACACACACACACACACACACACACACACACACACACACACACACACACGTAAAGTCTTTACCTACATACACAGGCTACAAATATACATACCGTTTCGCACATACATACATACATGTTCTGAAGAATCGTACACACATACTAACACACATTCAACACACACACACACACACACACACACACACACACACACACACACACACACACACAAGCCAGGATCCGTGAAAGAGTTTGTTTACCACGGACAAATTTCTGCACCACCCTGGAGTTAGAGGGGGAGGGGGAGGGGGCAGGGGTGGGGGAGGGGGCAGGGGGAGGGGGAGGGGGCAGGGGGAGGGGAGGTGAGGGAAGAGGATGGTGAAGGGAAAGGAAGGTAGGAAAACGAAGAGAAAATTATTACCGGTGGGAAGAGAGGAAAGAAAAGGCCATTAACAAAACAGGGAAATAATTACGAGATAGGAAAGGAGAGAAAGGGGAAAAGTAATACGGAGAGGGGAAAAGAGGGGAGAAGAGGTATTTAGAGAAGGGAAAGAGAGAAAGGAAATGGTGGAGTGACGTTCCAGAGAAGAGGAAGGAGAAGAAGTAGGAGAGAGGAGGAAGACAAGAAGAAAGGATGTAGAGAGAAACAGATAAGAAAAGAAGACTAGGAGAAAGGAAGTATTGAAAAAAAGAGATGAAGACAGAAAAATCGAAAAAATAATGAAGGGGATTACTAATGGAGCATACGAGATGGGAGGATAGGGAGGTTGATTTTTGAGGTTTGGAAAAAAAAAAAAAAAAAGGAGAAACGCAACGAGATGGGAAAAATGGCAGGAAAAATCAGGGTACGTAGAAGGAGGCGATGGAGAGAAAGAAAGTCTGAAAAAAAAAAAATGTGGGGGGGAGTAAATAAGGACGGGGGCGAATGGAGGGGGATGGGGGTGAGAGAGGAGGGGTAGGGGGCAGGGGTAGGGGAGAAGGGGGGAAGGAGGGTATGAAGGTTTGAACGGGGTAATGATAAACAAACAGCTGGTCTGAGAGTCAAGTGTGGTGGGAAAACAACCAACACGAGAGAGAGAGAGAGAGAGAGAGAGAGAGAGAGAGGATGCTATGTAGGGTGGGGAAGACTGAGGTGGAAGATGCACGGGAACTTGAGGGGAAAGGGAGCAGGGGAAGGGGGATGAGGGGAAAGGAAGCAGGGGAAGGGGGATGAGAGGAAAGGAAAAGAGGGGGAGGGGGGGATAAGGGGAAAGGGAAGGAGGGGGGAGGGGAGAATGTGGGGAAAAGAATGGAAGTAAAGGTTGCATAGAGAATGAAGAATGATGGCAGAATGAGGAAAGACCAATCAAGGGGTGAAAAGTGAACGGAAAAGAAGACAGGACAGAGGGGAACATCATGAGGGGAAGGGAGGGGAGATGCTAAGATGGAAGGTAACTGGAGGGTGTAGTGAAGGGAAGATGCGGAAGAGGGGAGGAAAAGAGGAAGAGAGGAGGAAGATGTGAGGGGAAGGCGATGGTAATCATGAGGAAAGGAGAAGAGAGGAGACAGAATGAGGGAAGAATACATTACGGGGACATGAAGTAAGGAGATGAGTGAGGGGAGAAGACACTGATGTGCTGTTGAGGGAGGGGAGGGGAGATCAGGGTGAAGGGAAAAGAAAGTGAGGGGAGAAGACAGTGCTGGGATGTACTATGATGTAAGGGGAGGGATGGGAGGGGAGAAAAGGATGAGGGAAGAAGGTAGTGCTGGGGTGAAGAGCTGTGATGTGAGGGGAGGGCGGTGAGGGGAGAAGACAATGGAGAATAAGACAGTGAGGGGAGAAGAGAGAGTGAGGATAAAAGACAGCATTCGGGTGATGTGATGTTAGGTACGGGAGGGGAGAGGAGGGTGAGAAGAGATTGAGGAGGAAGACAGTGATGGGAGAAGAGGGTGAGGGGAGAAGACAGTGCTGGGGTGATGATGTGAGGGGAGGGTAGTGGGGGAGGACAGGACATATGTTGTGATAATCGGGTTAGCCGCGTCATCAGCCACACATTCACCCACTCATCAAATTATCCATTATGGTTATTAAATCATCGGTCCCCAGGGCGGCCACACCCCACCCCACCCATCCCCACCCCGCCCCGCCCCGCCCCGCCCCACCTCGCTGGGGGAAAGGCAGAGGTGGGAGAAGTTAGCAGGGAGAGTAGTTGGAAGGGAGGCTGGCAAGGAGAGAGGCAGAGAGGTTGTCAGGGGAGCAGGGAGGTAGGCTGGAGGTTAGGAAATGGAGAGGGAGGAAGATGGTAGGCAGACAGGCAGTGAAATAGGTAGGACAGCAGAGACGCATAGAGGGAGGCAAGAAGGGGAGAGAGAGAGAGAGAGAGAGAGAGAGAGAGAGAGAGAGAGAGAGAGAGAGAGAGATATGAACATTTCTCAGACTAACCTTTTTTACTGCATTTCCCCTCTACTACCACAACTACTACTACTACTACTCTCTCTCTCTCTCTCTCTTTCTCTCCCTCCCCATGCCTGTTCTTCTCTTCTCCCCTCTGCCTCTTCCCACCACCATTTCTTTACCTTTTATCTCTCACCTCCTTCCCTGTCTTATTCCTCTCCTTTCCTCTTCCCTCATTCCATTCACTTCCTCCTCCTCTCCCTTCAGCCTTCTTCCCTCCCTCCTCTCCCTTTTTCTTTATCTCTCTTTTCCTTCTTCTTTCTCTTCTCTTTCTTCCTCCTCTCTTCTCATGTCCCTCTGATATCTTCTCATTCAACTTCATCATCTGTCTCCCTTCTTCTTTCTCTTCTCTCTCCCCCTCCCTTCGCTTTCTTTCTCCCCTACCCCATCTTTCTTCTTCCTCCATTCTCTCCTTCCCCTTCTCTCCTCCTCCTCTATTCTCTCCTTCTCCCTCTCTCCTCCTCCTCCTCTCTTCTCTCCTTCTCCCTCTCTCCTCCTCCTCCTCCTCTCTTCTCTCCTTCTCCCTCTCTCCTCCTCCTCCTCTCTTCTCTCCTTCTCCCTCTCTCCTCCTCCTCCTCCTCTCTTCTCTCCTTCTCCCTCTCTCCTCCTCCTCTTTCCTCTCGCGCCTCCCCTCCTCCTCCCAAAATGACATTATTGCGAAGGGATGCGACAACAATGCCACCACCAGTACCAACAACAACAACACCGTCAGCAACAACAACAACAACACAACAACAACACAACAACAACAACAGTATTAACAAAAACAACAGGAGCCTCAGCAACAACAGTAAGACCGTCAACAACAACAGCAACAACAAAAACAACATAGAACACTCAAAAAATGCAGTACCCGAGTCAGTCAGTTGACCTAATGGCCGAACACTTGACACTGCCCTGTGACCTTGACCTCTGGCTGTATCACCATTTTAAGAACACATAATACCAGCATATAATTAAGGGATACACTGAGGTTTGGCCATGTGGTGAGGATGGAGAACGTGAGACTAACGAGGAGAGTGTCTGAGTGAGGTGGAGGGAAGGAGAGGCCAAGGATGAGATGAAGGGATGTAGTGCAGAGGTATATGAAAGAGGGGGGTGTAAGCCGAGGGGTGGGCAGTGAAATAGCGGAGGACAGGGCAGTACGGAGGCGATTTGTTTGTGGCCACCCCTTACGGGATTGAGGCGTCTGGCAATAGATAGATAGATAGATATTCAGGTCTAGAAAATAAACACTTCAAAAAATACTTGGTCAGTATCATCCCTACCCATATTCTTGATTTTTATTTTGTCAAAGATTTTCAACATATTTTCTTATCCAACTCCTGCCAAAATCAGAGACTCAGAATTCCTATAATAATTTTCACCAGCTGTAATCTTCGCTCTCTCTTATACTATGTTCCTTTAATAATTCGTTTATTGACATTCCCCTCGTCATCGGAACCAAATATTTGGCTTGATATGTTGGGGTTTTTGTTCATTTATTTTTTTCATACAACTACTCTGGGTGAAAAGGCAAAATCTATTTATTTTATCTTATATCAATAATACGTCGGTCTTTTTTTTAAACAATTCTTTATAGCTGTGTCTAAGATTTTCAATATATATATATATTTTGAGTAACTTCTCTTCTGGCAAATGTAAGCTCAGGTCTCTTAGTTTTTTTTTTTTACCCATATCCTCCTCTGCCCTCATTTATAATTCCTTTTTTTATTATTGTTCACGTAAGATCCCTTCACCAGAAATTCACCTTACTAAATTTCCTTTTCATTAATGTGGTAGTTTATTTCATACAACTGCGGACTAATAAGGTCATATCTCTTATTTTTATTTTTACCAATAATAGGTCTGGTTTCTTGTTTTTTTTTTTTTTCTGGGTCTAAGATTCTGAATATAAATAAAAAAAAACAGGCTCTTGTGTGGAAAGTGGTGGCTCAGATCTCTTCTTATAATAATTTTCACCAATATTACCCCCTCCCATCCCTGCCTCTGGCCTCTTTTATAGCCTGTTCCTTTTTTAATAATTCATTTATTGAAATTCCCTCCCCCTCATCTTAACCACAGACCTCACACCTCCCTCTTGACTACATTTGCACTGCCTTCCTCCCAAACCATACACGACTCCCTGTGACTTCGACTTCACAACACCATTATCCCTGTTTTACACCTACTGAAGTCGATGTTTGGGGGATTATTTGGGGGATTTTCCTATGGCTCTGGGATTGGAGGGGTGGTTTTGGTTTTGGGATGGACGTAAGGGGAATTTAGAGGTCTAAGTCGTGGCTGCTTCCAGGGTTTCGGACACCAACACTGACGTCTCCAGGACAACCTCAACACCTCCTCCCGCCTTCTCCTCCTCCTCCTCCTCAGCTCCCCCCTCTTCCCTCCCCCCCTCCTTCTCTCCTCCACTGTCCTTTCGCCTCCTTCTCGTCCCTCTTTCCAATTCTTCTTCCCTTCCTCTCGCCTTCCTTCCTTCCTCGCTTCCTTCCTTCCTTGATGTCTTTCACTTCCTCCTTTCCTTCCTTTGTTCCTCCCGTCCTTCCTGTCTCCCTTCCTTTGTCTTCCTCTTCCTTCGTCTTAATTTTCTTTTATCTGCCTTTGTCTTTTCCCCATTCCTTCCCTTCCATTCTATTCTACTCCTTTACCTTTTCATCCTTCCTTCCTCCCCTCCCTTTCAATGAAGATCTCTATACCCTCCCCGTCCACTCCTTACCTGTCTTTTCTTCCCTTCCTCTCTTTTCCATTCTCCTCGTCTTCTCTCTTTCCCTCTTCAGATCCCCTCCTCCTTTTTTTCACATCCTGTCTTTCCGTTTCATTCCCTTCCCATCATCGTCCTGTGTTTTCCTTCGGCCTTTCCTATTGTCATTCCCTTCCATTCTCCCAACCCTTCCTCATCCCTTCCCTTTTCATAATTTTCTTTCTCCTGATTCGACTCTTTAATTTCTTTGTCCTTTCGCTTTCCATCCCATCGTGCCTTCTTTCCTTCCTCCTCTTCCATACTATCCTTTTTTCCCTCCTTCCAATAGTCTCTTCCATTCCTGTCCTCTCTCCCACCTCTTACTATAATTCTTCCCTTCTTTTCCCTTTCATTTCCTACCCATCTCTTCCCTTCCCTTCCTTCCACCCATCTCTTCTTTATGTGTGTGTGTGTGTGTGTGTGTGTGTGTGTGTGTGTGTGTGTGTGTGTGTGTGTGTGTGTGTGTGTGTGTGTGTGTGTGTGTGTGTGTGACCAGTGCACCAAGGCAGCCAAGGGTGCCATGAGGGCGATGGCACCGTTGTTGTAAATGCCGTGGCACTGCTGATGACGGGGGCTGTATGGAGTGACCCTCAGCAGGTGGGTGCAGAACCAAGGACCACCTGTCACCCTCCCCCTCCCTCTCACTCCCCCCTCCCCCTCCCCCTCCCCCTCACTCCCACCCTCATCCTCCTCATACACCTCCACTTCACCCTAAATTTAACCCTTCCTCTCACCTTCACTCGCACCCTCACTCACCCTTCAGTTCACTCTCGCCTTCACCCTTTCTTCCTCTTTCCTCTCACTTTGCTCTTCAACATCTCCCTTC
Organism: Coenobita brevimanus; assembly: GCF_032717465.1. NCBI lineage: Eukaryota > Metazoa > Arthropoda > Malacostraca > Decapoda > Coenobitidae > Coenobita > Coenobita brevimanus. The sequence goes on along the minus strand of NC_136961.1, from coordinate 42,053,986 downwards.
GTTCTTGCCCTGTTCCTCTCCCATTTTCTCTTCCTCCTTCCCTTACTTCTCCCTTCCTCACTCCTCTTCCCATCTTCTTTCTGTCTCTCCGTTCCCACTTACTCTGTGCCTGTCCTCCACTTACCTCCTCCCCCCATTACACACACACACACACACACACACACACACACACACACACACACACATCAGTAGCCACTCGTAACCTGTGTGACTTCATAGTTAGTTCTCAATCTTCAGTCTCTCAAGCATTCATTACAGGCTTACAGGTGACCAAAAAATTCAGAGAGAGAGAGAGAGAGAGAGAGAGAGAGAGAGATGCGTCCAGCCGGAGTCAACTTGTGTATTATTTTTGCCTTTGACAGAACCTCATATTCCTCACACTCCACGGATCCCATTCACTCTCCCTGCACGCACACGCTTACACACGCACACATGTAAGTTTCTGTGTGTGTGTGTGTGTGTGTGTGTGTTGTTAGAGCTGGGTCAGTGAGCAAGTCAAGAGGGATGCTGTATTATTCTTTCCTCTTTTTCCCTCCTGTTTTCTCTCTTTCCTTCACTCTTTTTCCCTCCTCCTCTTTTCTCTCTCTTCCTGTCCCTCTTTTTCGTTTCTTATATTTTCTTTTTTCCTTTCCCTATCTTTTTTATCTGTTCTCCTCTCCTTCCTCTCTTTCCTAAGGGTTTTATTTTTCTTTCTTTCCCTTTTCATTCTTTTCTTTTGTCTTCTTTCCTCCTTTCCTTCCTTTATTTCCCTTTTCCATCCCTCCCTTCATTCCTACCTTCCATCCCTTCCTTCATTCCTTTCGTCCATTCTTTCCTTCCTCCTTTTTCCAGTCCCTCCTTTCTCCTTCCCATCCTTCCTTCTTTCCTTCCCATCCATCCATCCATCCATCCCTCCTTCCTTCCTTCCTTCCCCCTTCCCACCTTCCTTCCTTCCTTCCTCCCTCCCTCTGCGGGTTCATTAATTCCACCTTTCATAAAATTCCTTCTTTTCCCTGCTCCCTAACTTTTCCCCTCTGTTCCCGTTCTTTCTGTACATCCTTATTTTTCTTTTTTCCCTCCCTCTCTCTCCTCCTCCTCCTCCTTACCCTTCCCCCCTCCCTCCCTCCCTCGGTCCTCCTCCTCCTCCTCTCACTTTCATTCCTCCTCATCCTCCTTCGCTTTCACCTTCCCTTCCTTCTTCTTCTCCCTACTTGCCCCTCCCTTGCCTCGACTTACCCATCCTCCCTGCCTCATTTTCAACCATTTTCCCTCCCTCACTCCCCTTTCTCCTTTCCTCTATCCTCCCTCCCCCACTTCCTGCTCACCCATCCTTCCTCCCTCCCTCCATCTTTCCACTCTCCCTTTCTCTTCTCGCTCTCCCTTCCTTCCCCCTCCCCCTCCCTCCCTCCCTCCCCTTTATCCTTCCTCCCCACTTTCCCCTCTCCTCTCGTCTTTTTTTCCTCCCCCTTCCCTCCCTTCTTCATATTCCTCCCTTCCTCTTTTCCTCTCTCCCTTCCCCTCTTACTTTCACTCTTTTCAACATTCTTTCGACCTTTGATTGTCTATTTTCACTCCCTCTCCCCTCACTCCCCTCCAACTCTTCCCTCTCCCTTCCTCTCTCCTCCCTCTCTCTTCGCACTCCACTCCCTCTCATCTACCTCCCCTCCCTCTCCCCTCACTTTCCCTAATTCTCTTTTCCCTTATCCACTCCCTCTCACTCCCCTCCTTCATACTCCCCTCTTTCTTGCCCCTCATCTCCTCGCTCTTTCTCTCTTTCCCCTCATCCCCCTCCTTCTCCCCTCATCCTCTCTCACTCTCACTCTTCAATTTCCCTCCTTACCATCACTCTCCCCTCAATCTCCCCTCACTGCCTTCTTCGTGTATTCAATTTTACACTTCACTCCTCCAAGCCGACAACGAGAAGAGAAAGAGAGGGTGAGGGGAAAGAGACAGAGGGGGGAGAGGAGAGAGATAGGGGAGGGAAAAAGGGAAGAGAGGGAGGGAGAGAAGAGGAATGCAAGACGAAAAAGAGAAGGGAGAGAGAAAGGGTGAGGAGAAAGAAAGAGAAGGAGGGAACTGAGGTGAGGAGAGAGAGAGAGTGAGGTGAAAGAGGAGAGGAGGAGTGAGGGAAAAACAGGGAGGGGAGAGACAGAGGAATGAGAGGAGGTAAGGGGAGAGGAGGGGCAAGGGGAAAGAAGGGAGAGAAGGTGAGGGGACAAAGAGAAGAGGGGAGAGAGGGTGTAGGTGGAGAGTAGATAGTGGGGGATTTTGAGGTACTGAGAGAGAGAGAGAGAGAGAGAGAGAGAGAGAGAGAGAGAGAGAGAGAGAGAGAGAGAGGGGGGAAAGAAGCTGCATTATAATTTGGAGTCCCGTCTTTGAATACCACCCATTAGCCCTCAGGTGACAGACTCCCTCTCTTCCTCTCTCTCTCTCTCTCTCTCTCTCTGTTCTTCCCTCCTACCCTTCCTTCTGGGAATAGAGGTAGTTGAAAGGGGAAAAGACAGACATATAGATAGATAGATAAACAGGTAGATAGACTGACAGACAGAGAGCAAGGGGGGGTAGAGGTAGGGGAGAGGGAGAGGGGGGAGAGGTAGGGGAGAAAGAGTGACGGAAGTTGGTGAGAGGAAAGTATACAGAGTAAGAGAGGGAGAGTGAGGGGATGACTGAGGGAAGAGGAGATTTAGGAAATAATGAGGAGAGAGTAGGTGTGGAGAGAGGAGAATGAGGGGGAAGGGGAGGAGGTGAGAGGGGAGAGGGCGAGTAAGGGGAGTGAGAAGTGAGGAATGATAGAAGAGAAGTGAGTGAGGGGACAATATGAGTGAGAGGAGAGGGGAGGAAAGAGGTGAGAGTTAGAAGAAAGTAAGAGTGAGAGAGGAGACAGAGAGAGAGGTGAAAGTGAGGGGAGAGGAGGAGAGGTGATAGTGAGGGGAGGGGAGGAGAGGTGATAGTGAGGGGAGAGGAGGAGAGGTGATAGTGAGGGGAGAGGAGGAGAGGTGATAGTGAGGGGAGAGGAGGAGAGGTGATAGTGAGGGGAGAGGAGGAGAGGTGATAGTGAGGGGAGAGTGATAGTGAGGGGAGACACAGCAGGGTTGCCTCGGTGACTGCAGCGGCCCGAGAAGTGAGGGTTTGTTCTCCTCCCCTTGTATTCCCCTCACTCCTCATATTTTTATTTCTCTTACTCTCCCTTCCTTCCCCTCCCTTCCCTTCATTCCCCTTCCCACCCTTCCTTTCATTCCCTTTCCCCTTCCTTTCATTCCCCTTCCCACCCTTCCCCTCCCTTCCCTTCAATCCCCTTCCCCTTCCTTCCTTTCATTCCCCTTCCCACCCTTCCCCTCCCTTCTCATGCCTCTCCTTTCCTTATCCCTCTCATTTCCTTCCTTATCACACTGCCCTCTCCTCTTTTCTTCCTTTATTTATACTGTCTTCTTCCCCTTACCCTCCTTCCTCTTCCTCTTCTATCCCATCTTTCTTACTTCTCTCCCATCCTCCTCCTCCTCCTCCTCCAGGTGACCCACAAACAACACTGAACGATGAGGTTGAAAGCAAAATTGGACGTATATTCCAGCGCCGATATTGCGCGCGTGCGTGCGTGCGTGCGTGCGTGCGTGTGTGTGTGTGTGTGTGTGTGTGTGTGTGTGTGTGTGTGTGTGTGTGTGTGTGTGTGTGTGTGTGTGTGTGTGTGATAAAATAGTTCCTGGTTTTCGATTTTGCGAAATTAGGTGTGGCTGAGTTTGCTTGGTGAAGTATGCTACCACTCTCGCCAAATCCATACCGCGCGAATTGGTGTTTGGCGCTCGTCAGAGTCGCGAAGTTCTTATTTAATTTTCACGTAAGTCACACATCAAAACTCAAATCACGTGAACGAAAGCAAAAGGTGAAGCCAAAATGGAAAATGTGTTAATCTGTATAACATCAGTATTTATCATTTTCGTCCAAAGATACTCGACTCAAAAGCGTACCATCCCTGTGAGTGGATTTCTCTCTCTCTCTCTCTCTCTCTCTCTCTCATTTCCACTCCTTTCGCGTCTGCTCAACCGTTTCTCCCTTCTCTTTTTCCTTTCTTCCCTCCTTTCAATCTCCTTCTCATCATCATTAATATTATTATCATCATCACCATCATTATTATTATTACTATTATTATTATTATTATTATTAAATCAGTTAAATCAGAACTATCAATATCAACACACATGACTAAAAAAAAGTATATCATTGTCACATTTAAAATATTGGTATTAGTGAAATATTTCCATGATGACATTGTTTTATAGAGAGGAATTTTGCCGACTGAAAAGCTTTTACATTTAAAGAGCAGAACACAAGGCCTTATAGCTGGCCTCTGATTGGCTCACACGCTAATTGCCATCCCCCCTGACCAATTAACTATCATTCCCCCCTGACCCCCCCTGACCTGACCATTCCCCCAACCCCCTAACCTCGCCTATGCCTCACCCCCTTTCCCCCATTACTCCCTCGCCCCTACTCATCCCCCTCCTTCCATACCCATCATCCCCTCCCCCGCCCCGACCTCCCCCCTCACCTCCCCCGGTACCCCTATCCACGTCTGACCTCCCCCTCATCCCACCTGTTACCCAGCATCCCCTTCCTCACCTCGACCCCTCAGACCCTCCCTGGCTCCCCCCAACCTCCCTCTCCCCTTTTTACCCCTCCCCATCACCTCCGACTGACTTTCCTCATCATCCCTCTCCCCCATCTCCCTACCCCTCTACCCACCTCCCACATCCCCATCACCTCACCCCTCACCCTCTCTTGGTACACACATCTCTCTCCCCCATCCCATCCCTTCCCATCTCCCCTCCATCGCTCCTCCCCATCCCTCCCCCATCGTTAGCTAGCCATTACGCACACGGGCATCAAAGACTCATCAACCACCGCCTCACCTCAACTGAACAGGTAATGCGAACCAGGTAATTATATTTTTCCACCGTGAATCGCCTTGACAAAAAGTTGACAAAAATTCATAATATAAACAGCGAATCATTAAGTGCTGTTTAGGCAGTTTGTTTTTCCGGCTCGTGTGTGGGACTGAGAGGGGTGGGAGTGGGGGGATGAGAGAGAGAGAGAGAGAGAGAGAGAGAGAGAGAGAGAGAGAGAGAGAGAGAGAGAGAGAGAGAGAGGAAAGAATAAAATAATGGTGGGGGTGGAGAGAGATGGGAGTGAAATGTAGGTGAAAAGACAGGAGAATAGGCAGGTAGGTATTGGGGTGGGGATGGAGTGAGTGGGTGATATGGGTGTGGGGATATGGGGGTGAGGGGTGACATGGGGGTGGGGACATGAGGGAGAGGGGTGACATGGGGATAGGGGTGTATCCGTGTATAGTGAATGTTTTATGGTGAATGAGGCTGTATGACCGTATGGTGTGTGTATGGGGTAGCACTGCCACTCTGTACGGTAATTAGCTGGACCATTGTGTCGTGGAACCATCGAACAGCTCATTAACGACCATCCCTGTCAAAATAAATATATATACACGCAGAAATTTCCTAACGACCTATATCTGTGTTTTGTGTAACCTTCCCTACCCCTCTCTCCACCCCCCTGCCCCTCTCCCCTTCCCTCTGTCCCCTCATCCTCTCCCCTCTTGCCTTTCCTCCCACTCGCTGTCCCCTCTTCCTTCCCTCTCCCCTCTTCATTTCCCTCTTTCCCCTCCCCCTCCCATTCTGTCCCTTCACCCCCTCCCTTGTCCCTCTGTTCCCTCACCTATCCCATCTCTCTCCCTGTGTCCCCTCCCTATTCTCAATCCCCTTCCCTACCTATCTATTATATATCTCTAGATTTTCCCCTACCCTGTCCCTCTCCCCATCTCCTCTATCCCCTTCCCCATCCCCTCTATCCCCTTCCCCATCCCCTCTATCCCCCTCCCCATCCCCTCTATCTCCCATTTACTCCCCCCTCCCCCCTACTCCACTCGCTTGGCCTGTTGTGTTGAAGCTTTTTATTTTCATTTTTTTTTTTGAGTTGATGAGTTTTGAATGATCCTGATTGGCAATTACGGGGTGGGATGGGATCGCTGATTGGTCAATTGATGGCCGGAAGTGGCTGGATGGTTAGCGGGCTGGTTAGGGGGGTTGGGGTAGATAGAAAAAAGGGGGGGTAGAGGAGGTAGAAGTTAGAGGGTGGGGGTAGGAAAGGGAGGAAATGGTTAGAAGGGTGGTTAGCGGGTGGGAGTTTGAGGGAGGAGTGACTGGCGAATGACTGGAGGAGAGAAGCCTAATGGCGGGTGACAGATGATTTTGGAGCTGTTTTACATAGGATCCGCGTCCGGATTCGCCCCAGAATTTAATCACCTCTTTCTTGACCCATGGCCCACCCTTCCATGAAATTTCATTGACACTCATTGAGAACTTTTGGAGATATCGTCTGGACAAGCAGACAGAAAGACAAGCATAGGTAAATACATAACCTCTTCCAACTTCGCTGGCGGAGGTAATAACGTAAGGTAAAGGTCTGAGCCAAAAGTGAGTTCAGAGCATGCATATTGTGTGTGTGTGTGTGTGTGTGTGTGTGTGTGTGTGTGTGTGTGTGTGTGTGTTTAGCTTTCATTAAGTTCCTTCCTCATTATTCCTTCCCCTTTCTATGAGTCACTGTGCTGGAGACTGATTCCTTCATGTGATGGCACTGATATAACCTGTACGATTTTTTCAGGCAGCACTGAACTTCCCTTTTCAGCCTCCCCTTTCATTTCTTTCCTCATTATTCCACACCTCTTCTTTAAGCACGGTAGTTTTTTTTGTTTATGTCGTTTGTTATTATAAAGGTAAAGCAGAGGTAACGCAAGGTCTACCAAGGGACTCCATTTGCAAACCGTATATGCAACATGGTTTTTTTTTTTTTTTTTTTTTTGTCTCCCAGCAACTTCCTTTCTTCCCTCATTAATTTTTCGTCACCTTTCTATGAGTGAAGTTGCCCATTTCGATTATTACTTGCAGGTAAAATGAAGGTTCCGCAAGGTCTAAGTCTCCATTTACAGTCTTTCTAAGAAACATGGAGGCATTGTTTTTTTCTTATTTAATCCTTCAGCTTCCTTCCTGCCTCATAATTCCTCACCTTTCCACGAGGCAGTTTGCTCATTTCCAGCCACTTCCTCCCCGGGCAACTATTATTCCCGTGCCTCATTATGAAAAACGAGAGGGGCTTGGGTAATAACATAAAGCTAGTGCGGGACACCATTACAAGGAGGAGAGTAAAGAGGGGGGAGGGACCCGCTTGATCCCATGCGCTGAAACAATAGGTCCGCTCCCATCACCCACCATAATCCCAGCCCTCTGCCACGAGTCACCTCATTGGCCGCCCGCCCTCCGCCACTGTAAGCCGATCGATGATTGGTGCCTCTAATCGATAAGCTAAAACAAAAGAACCAATGAGAGAGATGATTAGATCCCCGCGGCTCCGGGCCCAAGTTGCCGGATAGCGGATTTCCGTTCACGTCATTCTTCCCCGTTTCTTGCCGTTTTTCGCATGTCTGGGGGTTTGGGGGTGAGGTTAGTGGGGTTAAGTGTTAGTAAGAGGCTTGGAGCAGGGCTGGGAGTGAAGAAACAGGTGGAGGAAAGGGAGGAGTGAGCCAGGAGGGGTGGAGAGAAAGTAGGCTAGTGGTGGCACTCCCGACCCGGCAAGAATGTACCCGAGATGCGCAGATCGTGGGAAGCCTGGCCGCTCCTTCCCTCCTTGTCTCACTCACTCTCCATTCTCTCTCTCTCTCTCTCTCTCTCTCTCTCTGTTTCTTATCTTGCCTTAATTTCTTTTTCTCTATTTTGCTTATATCCATATTCATTTGCCTTTTCCTTTTCCTAGTTTTTGCTTTATTCGACATTATGTAAACCTCCAGCCTCTTTCTTCTTCCTGCTCGTCCCTTTTCACTCTCTCATATTCCCACCTTCTCACATACCTTCGTTCTCTCTCCTCTCTTTACCTGGGTTTCTTTATTTCTCTATCCTGTATTTTATTTATCTTTGCTTTCTTTCTTTGCGGTTTGACATTATTTTAATTTCCGAACTCCGCCCCCCCCTCTCTCTCTCTCTTTAAGCAAGAAAGGAAGGAGGAAATGAACCAATAAGAATGAGTAATGAGTAAACAAGATATGGAGGGAGGAAAGTGTGGCGAAGGAGAGAAGGAAGGAAAGATGTTTTACAAGGGGGGAGGGAGAGCAAGAAGGAGGGAAATGAAAGAACGAAGGAAGGATAGTAGAGGAGGAAGAGTGATGAGGGAAGCAGGAATTCGAGATAGAGTGGAAGGAGAGAGCGGTTGAGGTGGAGGGACAGAAAGAAAAAGAGCATCGGAAAAAACGAAGGAAGAAGGAGAGAAGGGGGGAAAAGAGGATGGAGAGAATGAGGTAGAGGGAAAGAGAGAAAAAGAGGGATAGATGAAGAGAGAGAAGAAAAAAGGAGGGAAAGGAGTAATGGCTGAATGACGTGATGGAAATGGAAAAGTGATAAAAAAGAGGAGGATGGAAGAAGTGACGAAGAAGATGGAAGAGAGAAAGATGCTGTAGAGAATGATAGCCGGCATGAATAAATAAATTCTTTAGAAGAAATGGCAACAGGAAATGAAAAAAGGGAATACAAGAAAACAATGATGATGGAAGGGCTGATAATGCAATGAGAGAGAGAGAGAGAGAGAGAGAGAGAGAGAGAGAGAGAGAGAGAGAGGTGCTTCGGTTCTCTGGTCTTTCTCCTCTTTTTTTTTTTTTTTGTCCCTCTATCACAATGGCTCTTTTTGTATTTTTCTTTTTAATACAATATGTGCATTTTTGTTGTTGCTAGTCTCTCTCTCTCTCTCTCTCTCTCTCTCTCTCCCACCATCCCCTTATAATTGTCTTCTTTCCCTTTCCCCTCCCCATGCCTCCCCCATTTCTTTTCTCTCCCCTCATTCTTTCCTTCTGCCTTACCCCCATCTTCCTCCCTCCCCCATTCTCTTCTCTTCCCTTCCCTCTCCTCATTTCCCCCCCCTTCCCTTTGGATTTATTGGGCGGGGAAGGGAGGGGGGGGGCGTTTCTGTTTTGCTGTACTAATTTTTAACTCTTACAATTGGATATCATAGTCACATTATCCCCTCCTTCCCCCTCCTTTCTTCCTCCTCCTTTTCCCCTCCTTCCCCCCCCGAATTTTCCCCCCTCCCTTCTCCCCCTTTCTCCCCCTCCCTTCCCCCTCCCCACCATCTATTAAAGTGCCAGTGTGCCGTATACTTTCTTGTGCTTTAAACGCCTTTATTGATTGCCACGGCTACGGGTGCCATTGTGTTGGGGTGAAGGCAGAGAGAGAGAGAGAGAGAGAGAGAGAGAGAGAGAGAGAGAGAGAGAGAGAGAGAGAGAGAGAGAGAGAGAGACTGCTTTATTGACATCCTTTGTGTTAATCAGGGATATTTTACCGCGTTTTAATCTTGTCTGCAGTTAGTTATCCTTTGTTAATTATTTCTTTATTTAATTATCCTTTATCTAGTCAGGCTTGCTTCATTTATCACTTTCTTATCTTGGTTATTAATGTATATATTCTTGATTCTGTTCGCTTACTCTTGTTTTGATTTTGTTCTTGCTTGAGAAAGTTGAAGTTTGGGGCAGGTTCTTTAAGAGTGATGGAGTAGAGGGATAGTATGTAAATGATGAGGGCAGAGAACAATGGGGAAGGAGAGAGAGAGAGAGAGAGAGAGAGAGAGAGAGAGAGAGAGAGAGAGAGAGAGAGAGAGAGAGAGAGAGAGAGAGAGGATGTGAAAAGAGACCAGCAAATTAGATGAAGAGGAACTAGTTAGGATGCGAGGGGAGTTTTACAGCCTTCCTTTTCCCCTCATTTCTTATTCTTTCCCCTTTGGCTCTCCCCTCTTTTATATTTTTCTCATTTTCGCCTTTTTACACTTCATCTTTTTTCTTCCTCATCCTTTCTTTTCCCATATCTCCCTCCAAGTTTTCTATCGCTTTCCTTCTTTTCCTTTTCGTCTCCTTTATTTTCTTGTTTTCCTCCTATCCTTTTCATCTCTCTCTCTCTCTCTCTCTCTCTCTCTGACACACACACACACACACACACACACACACACACACACACACACACACACACACACACACAACCGCCCCAAAGTTTGCTCTCCGTCCGGGAATTTTCTCCGGCAAAGTAGTTTTTTCTCGCAGGATTTAGAAATTGAGTTAGAGGGAAGTAAATTAACGTTATGTGGAGCGGCGAGGAAGTTGTGGAACTCGAGTTTGGGAGGGGAAGGAAGAGAGGGAATTTACTTAACGGGTATATAGCGATGGAGGAGGGAGGGAGAGACGGACGGAGGGAGGGAGGGACAGGGAGACGGAGAGGAAAGGAAGGAAAGAGAGACGGGGGGAAGAGGGAGTGTTTGTAAGGTGGATGATGAGAAGAAACACTTAAGGGACATAAGTATATGTTAAAGATACAGATAGGTATATAGACAGAAAAATAGATAGATAGGTGGATAGACAGCTACATAGATAGGTAGTTAGATATATAGATAGGTAGGTATAGACAGACAGATAGACAGACATACAGACCATCAACCCAAATGATGATTTAATCCATGAAATCACTTGGTATTACATCCTCTTACTATTTTTATCACTTCCTCCCACAGACGCCCCCACGCCCCTTCACACAAGCCCTTCACCCGTGGATCGGTAAGTACTCGATCCTCCTTCAGGGAAACAATAGGCCCCACCCAAGGACTGGAGGTGGGTTGGCTGTATCGCTAAAAAATAATTCTTGGACGGAGGCGGAAAGTGTGTGTTTATACAGAGTTATGCTGGTCGCTTGTTTTGGTGATGTTCAGTTAATCTGTTGTTAAATTTTGTCTGATGTGTGTATGTGTGTGTGTGTGTGTGTGTGTGTGTGTGTGTGTGTGTGTGTGTGTGTGTGTGTGTGTGTGTGTGTGTGTGTGTGTGTGTGTGTGTGTGTGGCTTAATATATTGTTTTTAGATGTGTATGGTTGATTCGTCACTGTCACCTCCTTTACTTCTATGACGTCCTTCATCATCATCATCAGTATCATCATCATCATCATGCATCTTCGTGTAAGTTCACTTATTAACAATTTCATTATCGTTGTTTAAATTTATATTTCCCAAATTTGCGTGCGTTTGTTTATTTAATGTTGGAAGAACGATATAATAACCACATCAGTCTGGTAAATTCCTTTAATTGAGTCAAGCACTTTGTAATTATATCGAAATATATATGGTAATGTACAGAACCATATCGCTGTCAGTAATAATAATAATAATAATAATAATAATAAGGCGACGGACGTAACTATATCGGTGTTGAAGCATAAGAAATCGAGGCGGGGACGATTGGCGTGCCCAAGGTTGCCATGGCGACGAGTTCTCGGTTTGTTTACATTGTGCGCCCATAGATGTAAGCATGAGATAGAGCGGGCCCGGCGATGTCTAATGAGGCCTATCTCTAGTGGCTGGCCCTTGTTATTGGAGTGTATTATCGTAGATCTGGCACCGTGTGAAGGTTGTACGATAGCGGAATGGAAATGGAAGAGTAGAAGACAGAGGGGAAGCGGCAAAGGGAGAAATTTGAGATGTGGATGGCGAAATTTAACTATATGAGGAGTATAAGAGATAGTTGGAGGGAAAGGAAGAGAGGTTGGAAAAATGTGTTCGTAAAGATAAAAGAGAAAATAAGGCTGGTTTATATATGAAGAAATAAAAGAAATACGTAAAGGTATATTGACTGGATAATTATGTAAGAAAGAGTTGTGACTAAAGAAGAATGGAACGATATAGGAAAGATGATGATGGTTTTGATAAGGGTGGTGGTTGTTAGTGCTAGGTGTGGTAGTGAGGCTTAATTGTAGTAGCAATGGTGGCAGTGATGTTGGTAGAAGTGACAGTTGTGGGTGGGTAGAGTAAGTGGTGGTGGTAGTGGTAGTTAACATTGTGGTAGGTGTGACAGCTGTGGTAGCGATATGGATGGTAGGGGGGATTTTTATGATGGTAGAGAAGGGTATGACAGTGATAGTGGTAACTGTGATGGTATGTTTAGGCAGTGGTAGTGGCAGATGTAGTAACTATGGTAGTGGTACTGGTGGTAGTGGTGGTGGTAGTAGTGGTGGCAGTTGTCGTGGTCGTGGTGGTGAATATCAATACATTTTTTTCCTCCACCTCTCTCTCTCTCTCTCTCTCTCTCTCTCTCTCTCTCTCTCTCTCAAAATCCCAGAGTAGAGTGCAGGAAGTGGATGGTGGCGAGTGGAGGTGTGGAAGTGTTATTGTGGAGAGGAAGTGCTGGCCAGGTAAGAACGATAAGCTTATTACAGGTGTGCCCAGGTGAGGGGGGGTAGGTGTGTGGTGACGTGCAGAGACGATACTGAGAGAGAGAGAGAGAGAGAGAGAGAGCGATGGTGATGATGTTATTGGTACGTATGTTTCTTGGTTAAAAGGAAAATGCTTAAATTTTAAACTGCAAGTCAGAAATTGCAAAAACACAGTCGCTATTTAAGAACTGTTTGTGCTGATAGAATTCCTGATTTTTTTTATTAATTCTTTGTGTCTGTTAAAAAAAAAGAAAAAGAAAAGAGGACTGCATAAGCGGAAGTCAGAAATATATAAAGTCATTCGTAATATTCTTCTGTGATATTACTGAACTCTTGTTTTTGTAATTGTTTTTGTTGTTGCCCGGAAGAAGGCGTATTTCTTAAACCTAGGTCAGGAGTCTTAGTGTATGCTCTTGGTTTGTGGGATCAATGGGTGGGTGTGTAGAAAGGTCTGTATGGTTTTGTATATTTTGGTCACCGATACTTACTACACACACACACACACACACACACACACACACACACACACACACACACACACACACACACACACACACACACACACACAGGGCAAGTTGTGAGGTATTCAGGAAGGAAGGCGGTGACAGAGGGGGAGACAGGAGGATCTGTGTGTGTGTGTGTGTGTGTGTGTGTGTGTGTGTGTGTGTGTGTGTGTGTGTGTGTGTGTGTGTGTGTGTGTGTGTGTGTGTGTGTGTTTGGATGGGCAGGATTCAGACGCAAGATTAATTTAAAAAGAAGTAGGAAAAATGTTAAAAGTAGGAAAAATTTTAACATAATCCAACCTCCCCAAACACACTGTTACGGAACAGAGAAAGATAACGTACACTTTAAGTGAGAATACTAAAAATCACTACTGTCCCGTAAAGTTCCAGGTTCAAAACAAAAGAGTTAGGTAAAATTACAAGTTAAAGTTTAATGCTCAAACTAACAACAAAACATTCAGGACTCATAAGGATAATGTAATGGCAAAAAACAGGTTAAATATATGGTTAACTGCAATAGCCACTATTAACACGAAATTAGCATGAGTAAATTTATCTAAGTCAGCCCTGATAAAATGAAATACCAGATAATACTCAGTGAATGCAAGATATATTATTACAGATACCAAATATTATTAATAAGGGCTGACACCAAAAACACATGAACCACAAAACCTTACCAGGCCTAAGAATTAACACCTTACGCTACATAGTACAAGAAAAAATGCAACAACAGTTATACTCAAATTACACAGCTGCTAGATGGTTGGAGACTTCCTGAGCACGCACAATAATAACAACTGTACAGGGGAGGACAGAGTTGTGAACAAAATGAAGAGTAGATCTAAGTGGCAATTAATGCAGAGACTGAGCTCATTATATAGGTGCCGGCAGAGCTTGATACAACTTGTAAGAAGGACGCTCAAATGAAGCCAGAGGGGACAAAGAGTTGACACTCCTGCTCTGAACAACAGAAAGAACGACTTACTCTACTATAAGGGAGGACGGGGGGAGTGAGGTAGAACACGCTCGTGATCAAACATGCTGCATACTGTACGTTAGAATTACACAAAGGATGATGAAATCATAGGCTATGTAACAATACACACACACACACACACACACACACACACACACACACACACACACACACACACACACACACACACACTTCCAATCCCTCGTCATTCAAACCTTCAATATTCTCAGCTTCCTCCCTCAGGCGAAACTATCCACTCTCACGCCCTTCATAAGCTTAAGTCGCTCAATCAACTATTGTAGGGTAGAGCCGTTCCCTCGATTGCCAAGTTAAAAAAATAGACGCAACTTATGTGCATCTTAGTTCACACTTTATCTGCTTCTGTGTTTCCTCATTTATTTTCTGTTATCTCTCCTTTATCTTTTATTTATTTTGCCTCTTTGTCGTCTCTACCTCATTTTCTCTCTCTCTCTCTTTTTTTTTTTTTTTTTTTTACCTTATCAAGCTTTTTTGTTTGTTTGTTTGTTTCTGATTACCATCCTAAGGTGTGAAACGAGAGTTGTGGATGATTATGATGATGATGATGATGATGATGATGGTGGTGGCTGTTCCTGTTGTTAATATCAAGTGGAATATTTTTCTCATCCAGTATTAACACGTTATGGTTTAGTTCTTCCATTTATCCATCTTCTTCCTGCTTTTCTACACCTTTCCCTATCGTCAAACTCAGGACCTAATTATTTTAGATGGCATAGGAGGCCTCTAACACCTCTTCCTTAACGATTTAATTTGCATACTGCCCCTTAACATTCTCTTGCATGTTGTTTATATGGTTTTAACACCGACAATGTTTGCATCAGTAAAACACAGAAGGGTATTAAGCTGCGTAAAATAACTTGCAAACGAAGAAGTGTTAGGATACTGAAGTGTAAATGAGTAAAATTAATCGCAACGGAAGAGGAATTACGAAGTGGATATTGAAGTGTAATGACATAAAATAAATCACAACGGAAGAGGAATCACGAAGCGGATATTGAAGTGTACTCGTAATGGCGCAAAATAAATCTCCGAGGAAGAGATGTTAAGAAATCCACAAAGCCACGTAGAACAGGACCCTCACTTATAGAGCATATACCTTTTTCACCAACCTTGTCACAATCATTTTTTCAACAGTGTGTGAACGTGATATATAAACACATTGTCTTCTATATATATATTCATTATTTAAACTTACCGTATAAACGAAGTTTCATATTTATGCGTTCTTCTTATGTGAACGTGGCATATACACATTATCTCTCGTATATTTATGCTATGTGAACGTTTATAAATGCTTCGTCTCATATATATCTCTCCATGTGACCGTATGCTATATAAACACACACTTCTGTATCTTCACAATCTAAACTCTGCATATATACGGTACACATTCCCATATATTCACCCTATGTGAATATATATAAACACTCTCTTCTGTATACTCATTCTTTGTAAACATATATAAACATTCTATTCCGTGTACCCACAAACTCTTCTCTACTACATACTCATTCTACTATACACTCATTCTTTGTAAACATATATAAACATTCAATTCAAAACATATAAACATTCTATTCAAACATACCACATAAACACATTCTCTTCTACCCCATGATCCGTAGACTTTGCCCGCGTCTTTCTCGTATCTCAGTATTTTTTTTTACCGCCTCCCATCTGCCCACGGCACATAAGCCTACCTAGAACCTACCTAACCCTGGCTCCCTAACAAAACTAACTTCCTCCATGCTTCCTTTCCCTTCCCGAACCTAACTTACCCATCGCTTCCTTGTCTAACCCCAATCTTCCCATTATTTTACCCTGTTCTTACCTTACCTAATTTACCCATTGCTTTCTTATCTAACTCTAATCTACCCTTTATTTTACCCTAATCTTACTTTACTTAAATATACCCATATAAAGACGGATGCAACCCTCATGACCTAACTTAACCTAGCTTAATCTAACTTAGCCTGACCAAACCTAGCAATAACAGTAACAGAAGGAGCTCCTCGATTTACCAGTAACAGTAGCGTCTAAGAAAGTAACAGTATTTTCCTAACTTAAAACCAGACCCAACCAAATCTCCCAAGCTCTTACCAAACCAAACCTAGCCTAACCAACCTAGCAGGAGGAGTTCCATGTATTAGTAGTAACACAGGCAGCTAACACAATCTAATAATCTCTCCCTAGCCTGCCCAGCTCTACCCAGTTCGTATCTAACCTGACCTAACCCAGCCAAACCTAGCCTAGTAGGTGGAGTTGCCTGTATTAGTAGTAACAGTAGCTGCTCTATGTATTAGCAGGAGCAGGAGCAGCAGTGTGGTATTGATCGGAGGTTTGGCTGCTTAAAGGCGAGGTACCCTCCTGAATAGACTTGCGACGGGGTGAGGGGAGGGGTGAGGGGAGAGGGGAGAAGAGGGGAGAGACAGAGAGAGAGAGAGAGAAGAGGTAGGAAGGGAAGAATGAAGAGCGAGAGAGGGATGAAGAGCAGAAAGGAAAGAGACGTGGTGATGACGCTGATGATGATGATGATGATGATGATGATGGTAGAGGTGGTGGTGATGATAGTGATAGTGGTAGTGGTGATGATGGTAATAGCTGTAGTGGTGGTGATAGTGATGATGTTGATAATAAAGATGATGATGATGATAATGATGATCATGACGGGGAAGGGGGCTAGAAGGGAGAGACAGATCGACAGATATAGATGGATTGATAGATATAAACAGAGAGAGAGAGAGAGAGAGAGAGAGAGATGGAAGAATGAGGAGGAGAAAGGAAAAAAGTGATAATGATGATGAGGAGTGAGGGGAGGGGAGGGGAGGGAAGAGGAGAGAGAAAGAGAAGGATGAGAGGAATAAAGAGGAAAAAGTGAAAAAATGAAATTGAGGATAATGATGATGAGGGAAGGGAAGGGGAAGTGAGGGGGAGAAGAGGGGAAAAAAGGAGAAAGGAGAAGAAAAAATGGTACAAGGAAGAGGAAGAGGAGAAAGGAAAGATGTCCTAATGATGAGAGGAAGTGAGGGAAAGGGGGAGAGAAAAAGAGAGAGGAGGAGGAGGAAAGGAAGAATTAAAGAGAATAAGGAGTAGAATGGAAAGAAGTGATAATCATGAGAGAGAGAGAGAGAGAGAGAGAGAGAGAGAGAGAGAGAGAGAGAGAGAGAGAGACGAGGGGAAGAGGGGAGTGAAAAGAAGAAGGAAGGGATCGAGAGAGAGAGAGACGAGGGGAAGAGGGGAGTGAAAAGAAGAAGGAAGGGATCGAGAGAGAGAGAGAGAGACGAGGGGAAGAGGGGAGTGAAAAGAAGAAGGAAGGGATCGAGAGAGAGAGAGAGAGACGAGGGGAAGAGGGGAGTGAAAAGAAGAAGGAAGGGATCGAGAGAGAGAGAGAGAGAGAGAGACGAGGGGAAGAGGGGAGTGAAAAGAAGAAGGAAGGGATCGAGAGAGAGAGAGAGAGAGGGGAGAAAATGGTAGGAGAGATAAGGGGTGGGAAGGAGGGGAGCCGAGAAAAAAACGAGAGAGAGAGAGAGAGAGAGAGAGAGAGAGAGAGAGAGAGAGAGAGAGAGCATGACAAAGAAAAATGAGCACAGTGATCAAAGGCTGGAGAGAGAGAGAGAGAGAGAGAGAGAGAGAGAGAGAGAGAGAGAGAGAGAGAGAGAGAGAGAGAGAGAAACGAAAATACACACACACACAAACTCCTTCGCATACCGACACAAACAAATGATTTAAAGCGCTCCTGTGTGTTTGTTTGTTTAGCCCTCCCAATCACTGCCTCCCTCTTTTGTGTTTGTGAGGGTGCGTTGGTGTCCTTGCTGAGTGTGTTTGTGTGTTTGTTTTCTCTCAGGCATTTTTGGTGTGTGTCGTTCTAATGTTCTTGTTATTGTTCTCGTGTTTTTTTTTTTTTTGTCATCTTTTGTCGTCTGATTTAATTTTAACTTGACTGTCGGATAAGTTAGTGTGATGGCAAGCTGGGAATGATTTTTGACCAATTAGATGGACTAGGATTCCGTGGGCTTGATTGCAGTGGGAGTGGGAGTGTGGCTCATTCAGCTAAGCAAACCTGGGGTAGTTTCTTATCTCATTATTTTTTTTTTTTCTGGACCCTACCTCTCTCCACCTTCGGCCGTGAGAAGAGGTCTGGCTGATGATGATGATGATGATGATGATTGCTTATTTGTTGGTCGAGACTGCCCCTCACAGGATGCAGCCTTAAAAAGTAGGGACAGGTACAAGGACAGATTGCTGATAGGTAGAAAATTTATACAGGTAGATAGCTAGATGAAGAGACAGATTAATACAGATATGAACAAAAAGATACATTGTTAGACAGATGGATAGATAGGTACATAGATGGACAGAGTAAGGTATCTGTTGACGTGGTTGAGCCTGCCCCCCTGCACTTCATTCCTTGTCACGTGCTAGTGTTTATGTCACCTTGGCCACGTGCTATTGTTTACCTTACCTCGGCCACGTGTTAGTGTTTACGTGGTGGTCTGAGCACGTGCGCTCTCACCTGACGAGTAGGCTGCACGCACTTGACCTGTGTGTGTGTGTGTGTGTGTGTGTGTGTGTGTGTGTGTGTGTGTGTGTGTGTGTGTGTGTGTGTGTGTGCGCGCGCGTTTGCTGGCTTTAATCTGAAAAAATGCGCATATGTGCTGAAAAACTTTGTATACTGTAGAATTACGTGTGTGTAGTCGATAACTTATGATTGTGTGTGTGTGTGTGTGTGTGTGTGTGTGTGTGTGTGTGTGTGTGTGTGTGTGTGTGTGTGTGTGTGTGTGTGTGTGTGTGTGTGTGTGTGTGTGAACAAAGTGCGTGCGTAGTCATAGTTTCATGTTCAAGTTCTCAAAAGTGCGTGCGTTTTATGCACTGAATAAGAGGGTGCGTGGAATGTGCGTGAGGAGAGAGAGAGAGAGAGAGAGAGAGAGAGAGAGAGAGAGAGAGGTGAGATGGAGGGGGTGAGAGAGGGGTGACTGAACCTCTCTTCCTCCATTGTGAGAGAAGCTGGTGTAGGACTAACTCTCTCTCTCTCTCTCTCTCTCTCACTAAAACCCGACCAAACAAGACCCACCCCGACTCTAATTATCTTATAACCCGACAAAACCCGATAACCCGACAAGACCCGACTTTCGTTATCCGATATCCCGCGGTCGGTGTCTTAACGAAGCCTCATGCACACATACATATAAAGCCCGGCCCGAAACTGGTGTGGCTGTGTGGTGTGGTGTGGTGTGGTGTGGGTGGGGTTGGGTGTAGGGTGGGGTGGTTGTGTGTAGTGTGGTGTTGTGTGGGGCAGGGTAGGGTGGGGTGGGGTGGGGTGTGATGGTAGTGTGGTGTGGTGGGATGGAGTGGTGAGGTGTAGTGTTGGGATGGATTAGTGGGGTGAGATGGTGTGGTGTGGTGTGGAATGAGGTGGTGAGGTGTGATGTGGTGTGGTGTACAGGAGAGACTTTCCTAATTGGAGGAGTTAAATATATCCTTCATTAACACCTTCATTAACATACCTGTATCTTCCAAAGCTGCATGAAATGGTCTGGTAGCAGCAAGAACAAAGCAAGTAAATTATGTACTCGGGCTGAAAAGATGAAGAACCTTGACCTCACATCAAATAAAAAAAAGAAAAAAAAAAGAATAGAAAAAGAAGATGAAAGGTGTATAGTCATTTGGATTTTTTATCATTACTTCGACCAAGGGTAAATATTTGTCCAGAAGCTGTTTACTTGCTTTGGTGGTAACGCTATGGTAACGCTGGTAATGAACACACCACACTGCACTGTTACATATAAAATAACGTAGCCAATACTGCTTCGTTCAGCCACAAATGTTCACCTGTTTTGTGCCTGTTCACCGTTTGTGCGTTTACCTTTTCATTCTGAGTTTGCTCATTGATTCTGTTTGTCGACTTGCTTTCTCGTAACATCATATTTGAATCGACGAATTAAACCCTGCAATCAAAGACGAGTTATGCTGATTTCTTTTTGCTTTTTCCCTACGTTTAAATTCGAATCAGGATAAACTTTTGGAATTGGAGGGGTTACATGAAGACTTAAGTTAATCCCCCCTTTATTAAACCCCCCTGAAGACGGAGAGGGGTTCGCGGGTTTAATTAAATCGTCTGGATGGGCTGAAATTTTAAGCCAAGTTAGTGTAAAAAGGGTGTAGTGACCCCGATCTTTGAGCTGCTAGTGAAGAGCTGACCCTTGTGTTCCCGTGTATCTTCAAAGCGGATCTGTACACACACAGTCACATGTACACACAATCATATGTACACCCTCACCCATATTTGAGAGCTCTGTACACACTGCAGAAGGAAGGGGAGAGGAGGGGGGGAAGGGGAGAGGTGAGGGGGAAGAGGAAGGCAAAGGGGAGGGAGATGGGGATATGAAGGTAGAGGGACGAATTCAGACAAGTTTAAACTAATGAAAGAATGGTTAGGGTATGCATGATTAAAAAGATGCGGGAGAGAGATAGGGAGGCAGTGAGAAGGGGGGAGAGAGGGCAAGGGAGGGCAAGCAGGGTGAAAAAGACAGTGGGGAAGGAATGAGAGGGCAAGGAGGGGTGGTTGTGGAAGCAGAAAAGGGTATGGTTGAAAGAGATAAAGTTCGATAAATATATATTAATGATAAGAATGATTAGTGTAATATGGTAAAGAGAACTGGGAGGGAAATAGGGAAATCAAGAGGGAGGGAGGGAGGGAAGGAAGGGTGGGGGAGAGCATGTAGAGTGACAGGGGAGGGAGAAGAAGCACAGGTGAATGTTCCTAATGAAAGGTGTGTATAGATTGGTTTGTGTATGCTTGATACACAAAAACACAGACATATAGGAAGAAAAAGATGATGGGAGGAGTGGTTGGAGTGGGGGGGGGGAACGGAGAGGGAAAGTAGGATGACAGGGGGAAAGGGGAAGAAGAGGAACAGAAAGGGGAAAGGGGGTAGATGGGGGGGGGGGCCGCAAGAGTGCAACATAAATACATTTTCAAAAGCAAACAGAGCGGGCCAATACCTTGAGAGAGGGGGCGTCAGCTGCTAGACGCCCCACACTGCCCCCCCCCCTCACCCTTCTCTTGCCCCCTGACCCCTACTGTCCCTCCCTTCCTGACCCTTCTGCCTCTCCCTGACCCATTACCCCCCTAACCTCCATTGCACCTATTTCTTCTATCCGCTGCCTGCATTATCCCCCATCCCCATCCCACCTCCCTTGCCCCCCACTCCCACCCCACCCCACCTCCCTTGCCCCCCACTCCCACCCCACCCCACCTCCCTTGCCCCCCACTCCCACCCCACCCCACCTCCCTTGCCCCCCACTCCCACCCCACCTCACCTCCTTTGCCCCCATCTCTAAAGTCCTTTCACCCCAATCCTTACATCCCTTGCCCCCCCCCTCCTCCACCTTTCTTACCTCAATGTTTCCCCCTTGCCTTCCATCATCATCATCATCATCATCATCATCAACTCAAATTCTCATGTAACAGATGGGGCATGACAGGATCGATAAAGAAAGAGAAAGCTCAGAAGCAGAACTATCAAACAGCATGCCAAATTAAATGAGCCACACACTCATCCACACATCATTCAAGCCATCGGAATCCTGGCTCCACCTCACAAGCAAAGAGTATCCACGCCTATATATATATTTTATTAGATGCGCTTTAAGTGTTGAGAGCCATTCCGTCAACCACCACGCTAAAATAGAAGATGTAATATAGTTCAACTTTTGTCGTGGATTTAAAATTATTATTATTAACTCCATCACCTCTCGCTCTTCCTCGTCTTCCTTCTCTTCTTCCTCCTCCTCCTCCTCCTCCTCTTCTTCCTCGCCACCGCCAAAAACCCGACGCAATTTCCAAAGCAAACACGCCCTAATTTAAACAATCCTGCCTGAATGGCGTTTAGTATTCAAATCATCGTCGGGGGGAGGGGGGGGGCTGTAAGAATAACAGGCTGGATAGGAGCACCCCTCTTTGTGCCCCCCTCGACCCCTCCTTGCCCCCTTTCCCCCCATCCCCTCCTTGCCCCCCTTTCCCCTCATGCTTTTCTTACTTCCCCTCTTTCCATTCTTCCTCCTCTTTCCCTCTTGCCTTTCTTGCTCCCCCTTGCCTCGTCCCCCCCGACACCCCCACCACCCCTCCTTCATCGCCCCCCTTCACTATCATGGCGACCTCTTAAGCTGAATAAAATCGTCTGAACAGCTCCCTGGCACCTCTTCCTTAGCGATTTATTTTTGGAAACGACTGGTTAAAATAAATTTGCACGTTCTTTGTGCAGAGTATGGTGGTATTGAGTGATTTAAATGACAGGAAAGGACAACAGGGAGTAATATGCAAAATAAGTCGCTTAGGAAGAGGTGTTGAGGGAACGTCCTTAACCGGTGAGAATACGAGCATAACCCTCCTAATTACTTCTGGGGCAGGTCACGTGACGGTTGTTAAAGGTAATTACACACGTCGTTTATTTGGCTGACAGACCAATGATTGTATTATTAACTCCTCTTATTTCAGGCTTTCATAAGTGACTTCGTAACATCTCTTCCTTAGCGACTTATTTCAGTCTACTCCTTACCAATCTTCCATACGTTTACTGATTTTTTGATCGTTTTTCATCAGCACCAATCAAGGGGATACTGAGCCGTAATGTGAAAAATAAATCGCTAAGGAAGAGGTGTTACGGAATCAGCTGAAGGAAATCTGAGCACTGCAATGTATAACAGACATTTTTCAACCCTCTGAGTGCCAGAATTTTCCTCAAAATCGTCTTCTGATATATTGAGGAAAATAAAGGCGTCTGAAGGTGAGGGGGTTAAAATCTATTGTATCTATTGTTGGCTTGTATCTATTGTTGGTCTGTTGGGGTGAAGGAGGGATAGGGTAGTTTGAGTCTAATTGCCTGGGTTAATTGGCATGTCTGATGGTTCTCGTGTTGGGTCTTCATCTCATTAAAAGGATTGGATGTCTTGGAAGGAGCTGTGAGATCTGAAGGCTTGAGTGACGAGGTGACCTTATTGTTGTGGTGCACCCAACTGGCCACTCTGTTGATGGGTCTGGTTATTGTGGTTTTATTTATGGTGGTGGTGGTGATTTGTGATGATGGCTATGATGATGATGATGATGACGATGACAGTGACGATGATGATGATGATGATGACGATGACGGTTGTTAGTGATAAGTGAAACAACGAAAGATGTCTTATTACACTGATGTTAATAAAGGTAGTGATGGTTGACGATGATGATAACTGAAAAGGCTGATGATAATTCGTATTGTGTACAGCTATTTTCATGTTTACCAAATCAGAAAACAAATCGATGTAGGGAATCCATTTTACAACCTTACATTTAGAAAAGAAGAGATTGATTTTTTTTTTTTACGACTGATCAGAATCCTTTTCAGAAATATTTTGCCTTTTTTTTTTAATGGATTTTGGGACCAAGAATTTTGATTTTTTGCCACGATTTTTTTTATATATTCCGAACCGTCACTTGTGTTATATGAATACGTCTCATTTAATTTACTTATCTGTCTATCAATTTATCCATCTATCTATCTATCTGTCTGTCTGTCTAACTATCTATCCATCCATCCACCTATCTATCTATTTATCTATCTATTTCTGTTTCTGAGTTAGATTTTTGGGTGGAAAAATTAAAAACTATTAAAAACCCCTTCACTACGACGTTTAAAATTTATTCTGGCTATCTCCGGATGATTCTCTCTCTCTCTCTCTCTCTCTCTCTCTCTCTCTCACACACACACACACACACACACACACACACAGACACAGACACACACACACATAAACAGCTGCCCGTTATCACATAATTGACCTCACACGCTTCTTCCATCACCCTTGTGTCTATGGCCTCTCCTCCCCTACCCCTTCTCCTCTCCCTCCTCCTCCTCCTTCTCCTTCTCCTACCCCTTTCTTCCTCCCTTCCTCCCCTACAAGGCCTGGTCACCCATTCTCACCCTAATGACACCCGTAATTAGGGTCGGAATTACCATGGCAACTGTAATGGGTTGGTAATGGGAGGAAGGGAAGGAAACAATGGGAGGAGGAATATTGAGAGGAGGGAGGAAGGAGGAGGGGTATAGGGAGGAAGGAGGAGAAATATAAGGAAGATGGAAGATGAGGAAGAATATAGAGAAGATGGAGGAGAAGGAATATGGAGAGATGGTAGGAGGAAAGAAGAATATGGAGAGAAAGGAAGAAGGAAGAGGAGGAGGAATGTGAGGAGACGGAAGGAAGAAGGGGGAGGAATGTGGGAATGTATCAAATCGGTCATTACGCTGAGAGAGAGAGAGAGAGAGAGAGAGAGAGAGAGAGAGAGAGAGAGAGAGAGAGAATCTTTAATACAAGCCACGTCATTGAACTGCAACCCTTTCAATACCTTCTTCACGGTCCAATTTCTTATCAACCTTGCCTATTTCAGGACTGTGACATTTAGTAACCTTAATTGGCCTATTACGTAGATCGACTGGTGATTTATGCCGAGGTAGTGAAACAGGAGTAGTTATTATCTCTTAGTTGTAGCATGAGTTACACTTTTTTTTAGTTTTTTGCATGTGAAGGAGAGATGTAAAGTTTGTGTGTGTGTGTGTGTGTGTGTGTGTGTGTGTGTGAGAGAGAGAGAGAGAGAGAGAGAGAGAGAGAGAGAGAGAGAGAGAGAGGGGGGGGGGCTGGGAGAAGGAGCCATATGCAGATGACTCCGTACATCTGAGGCAAGGGTGATAAGTGCTTTGATAAGGGAGGCGAGAGAGAGAGAGAGAGAGAGAGAGAGAGAGAGAGAGAGAGAGAGGTCTGTAGGGAGGAATAACACAATTGGGGAGCACAGATATGCGCTTGTGTACACGAATCTACGTACATAAATCTTACGCACACAGGAGGAAGTTGGTGGTGGAGAGAAGGAAACTCTATGATAAAGGGTGGGGAGGAATGGGGAGGGGTGGGGAGGAATGGGGTGGGGTGAAGAGGTATGGGGTGGGCATGGGAAGAGCATGGGGAAGGGTGGAGAGGTATGCAGAGGGTAGGGAGGAGTTAGAAAGCTTGGGGAGGGGTGGAGAAGGATGTGGCAAGGTGAGGGGGAAATGGGGAGGCATGAGACAGTGTGGGGAAGCATGGGGAAGGGTGAAGAGTCGTGGGGGGGTAGATAAGTGAAGGGAGTGGCGGTAGGTATGAGGAAGAGGATACGTGGGGAGGAGTGGGGGAGGGTGGGGAGGAGTGGGGAAGGGTGGGGAGGAGTGGGGAAGGGTGGGGAGGCGTGGGGATTGGAGCGCACCTGGTTATCACCCTCATTAGAACTACCAACCAACTCTTTTAACGTGTCTCCCAGAAGCCGGTGAAAGAAAGGGTTCCAAGTCGAAGGAAGAATGGGGGGGGAAGAGGGGGAGGACCGGGGGAGAGGGGTGACCGGGAGAGAGTTGCAGTGGGAGAGGAGGAGGGGAGAAAAGAGCGAAGAGAAAGGGGAGAGGCAGAGGGAAACTGAGAGAGAGAGGGAAGGCTAAGACCAAAGGGAGGAGGGGGAGATGATGACGTAGAAAGAGGTAATGGATGAAGAAGACTGGAAGAATGAGAGAGAGAGAGAGAGAGAGAGAGAGAGAGAGAGAGAGAGAGAGGGGGGGGACGGGGAAGACAGGGAAAGAGCAAGGAAGGAAGGGAGGGAGGGCTTGAAGTGAACTGCTGAGGGAGGGGTAGGGGGTTGGGAAAGGGGGATAAGGGGGGGGAGGGGGAGGGGGAGAGGAATTGAGAGAGAGTTGAAGACGAAGAAGACGAAGACGAGATGGAAAAGGAGTTAAAGTCCTTAATTAGGTCCTTGGTAAATTCATACAAGGGCGAGAACTCAGGTGCTTCCCTCTTATTGGCTGAGAGAGAGAGAGAGAGAGAGAGAGAGAGAGAGAGAGAGAGAGAACGTAACGATCTGGGAGTAATTTTAAAAGAAAGACATTACTTCATTACAAAATGACGGTAATTGATATGGATAGCAAACGAGAGAGAGAGAGAGAGAGAGAGAGAGAGAGAGAGAGAGAGAGAGAGAGAGAGAGAGAGACAGACAGACAGAGACAGAGAAACGTAATTACAAACTATACTCAGAAAAACCTTAATTCTCTCACATTTTCTTTCTACGATTATTAGAACTCTCTCACATACCGTCTTCAAGGGACAACTAAAATAACAAACCGGTAATATAAACACAAAGTAATAAAGCAAATCCTAAACAGACCAAAGCCGCAGTAAAACAGACACAAGAAGAGACGATAAGAAAATTAATAACAGACGATGATAAACAAAAGACAAAAATTTTAAAGCTCTTCCATTTTTTCTGTTCTTTTTTCTTGAAGGCGGAAAGAAAACGGAGAGCCCGTTGTCTCCACTTTTGTGTCTGGTGTAAAAGGTATATTAAGGTCGCGGTGGCCTTTTTTTGAGTAGTTTTTCCCTATAATGTTAATGGATAATTTTTTTCCCCGGTCAGCGTCACTCCTTATTGTACCACAGGCAAGAAACGCGTACGGGAAAAAAACGCAAAAGGAAAAATAAAATCCAAATATTGGCTCCATTCTGTTTAGCATTTTCAGGCGCCTTATGGAAGAGGCAAAGATTTATAACTACAGTGAAGGCTCATTGTCATTTCCCCCCCCCCCAAAAAAAAAAAAAACCTAGGTAACGTATATATATTTTTTTCGTTTTTCGATTGCTGCGAGTGTTGACGGAAAATTTTTAACTGGGGATTTTCAGCTGGCAAATTAATGGGACTAGAATTTTCATGGTGGGTTAGGGAACAATGGTAGTGGCGTGGTATTTTCCTTTATCTTTTTTGTGGGGAGGTGAAAGTAGATGGGGAATGGGAGAGATGGGGGTGTGGGATGGATGGTGAAAGTGAATGAGAGAGAGAGAGAGAGAGAGAGAGAGAGAGAGAGAGAGAGAGAGAGAGAGAGAGAGAGAGAGAGAGAGAGAGAAGCATAATTTGACACGCCCACAAAAACAATAATAATAATAAAAAAAAAATTATCCCAAGATGAAAACTGTCCAACATGGCGACCCTAACATCAAATTTCCTTCGCCTTGTAGAGCAAAAAGTAATAATGCAGTAGAAAACGGATAGAAGACTACGACACACACACACACACACACACACACACACACACACAGAAAAAATACACAAATCGTCACACACATACCAAATAAAAAACAGAGGCACACACATGCAAGAAAAATACACATAGACACATGGAAAGATCATGAAAAGGTTCACACACACACACACACACACACACACACACACACACACACACACACACACACACACACACACTGTCCACAACGAGAGAAAACACTGGTCATTCATCTTTTTAATTACAAGGCATGGTGCGTGGGGCTTCACATTGTGGCCATGTGCTATTGGCTGCTGCAAATTTCCTCGCGGGTTTTATGACTTCTGTTGATTAAATATACCGGTGGCTGCATCCCCCCCATCCCCCCACCCATCCACACATCCCCCTGACTCCTCCACCCATCCACACATCTCCCTGACCCCCCCCCACTAGTCCCTTCTACCCCCCTGACCCTCCCACCTATCCCCCGACTCTCGACCTCCAGCCCTTTCCTCTCTATTTTTGCTTCTTCATGTCCGACTCTCCTCTCCCTTCCCTCTCTTGTTCCC
>NC_136961.1:42019047-42021547 GCF_032717465.1 Coenobita brevimanus | reverse complement strand
TTATTTACCTGCACTTTAATTATTTGATCTCCGGTGGCTCGGTGGTAGCATACTCAGGACTTGATGCGCGTGTCCTAAGTCCAGGGTTCGGTCCCACACATTGGCAGGCATTTAAGAGGATGCAACACACACACACACACACACACACACACACACACACACACACACACACACACACACACACACACACACACACTTGAATTTCACATGAATCACTCTTCCTAGAAACACTCTTTCTCCATTCGTACTTTGTGAGCTTGGGGGGAAGGGTTATTTTGGCTGTTACTCCCTCCGAAAAGATGTGGTCCTTCAGTGGATTAGTGCAGATTTATTAGAAAGACGGGATTATTGTGAGTTTTCTTTGCGCAGGTTGTAATTTCTCTCTCTCTCTCTTCTTCATTTATACGGTACATGTTCTCTGTGAGCGTTAGTGCGACTGATTAGGTGTGTGTGTGTGTGTGTGTGTGTGTGTGTGTGTGTGTGTGTGTGTGTGTGTGTGTGTGTGTGTGTGTGTGCAGAGAACATAAAGATAACGCCTTAATATATAGCTCGCTCCAGTTCGATAATGATTTTCTTATGATTCAGGTTTATGTTAGATTTTTTTTTTATTATTTTTTTTATATTCCGGTCAGTCCCGTGATGTAGATTTAATTATATTCTTGTATTTGCAGATGGTTTTGTTCACCCCAGTGCCAAGATAACTTTTGGAAATGCATTATTTACAAATCATACTGTTTCGCATCGTTCGTATCGTTTATCAAGGTTCCAACATGCTTGCCTGCGTCAGCCTTGGTCACCTAATGGAGGTTCTCCACGCAGCTCGATCTCTGGCAGATTCCTTTTTCAGTCCCTTATCCCTGAGGTCACACTATGACCTTCATTAACAATTTTTCTCACGAAGGCACTTCTCATATTCAGTAAAATCGTCTGGAGTTCGCCAGAATACAGTTATAAATATATACTTCATCGCAGTAAAGTGCGTACGTAGAAAAGCTGTATAAAATATATACAGTATGTACATTATATACATGTACCATATCCTGTATACTGGCGTGTCTTGAGGTATACATAATTTTGCAGTTATGTATATACGTACCGTTTATCCTTGTGTATGACTGGGCTTTGTTACCTCCGTCAACGAAATTGGACATTAAATATTCGCCCCTGTCCGTCAGTGTCTCTCCGTCTCTCTGCCTGTCTGTGCACAAAATATCTCGAAAAGTTGTTACCGGATTCTAGTTAAATCTGGTGGCTGGGTGGGCACTGGGTCGAGGACGAGTTGATTATATTTTGAAGTGGATTCGGATCTGGATGAATGAGTAAATAATAAATCTGTGGGGCTTCGACGGAGGCATACGCTCTCTGAAACTGTGTAACGAGAAAGTCCGCAGAATTAATTACCTCCGCCGACGAGTTAGACGGAGGTTGGTTTATATATCGTAAATTATACTGGTGTTGGAGGAGGTATGTGCTCCCTGAGTGCTTCCTAGTTTACATAACACGTAATTAGCTTTATTGATGTACCTGTTAACTAGCCCCCCCAAGCCCCCACCTGGCCTCTCCCAGACACACACATTTTTACCCACAAAATGAAGTATGGGAGAAAGGCCGGCATTTTAATTAGGCCCAGACAGGTGAGGCGACAGGTGTATCACGGGTGGATGGGCATTTATTTTTTCATTCTCATTTTTTCATATTTTTCTAATGTGCTTTTTTTTTTTTTCTTAATGTCACTGTTTTGCCCCCGAAGATGTGATTATAAATTTTTAAAGTCGGCCTAAGATGATTAAGAAACGTGGGTGTTTTTGCGTATTAGTTTTTTTTTTCTTTTTTTTTGGGGGGTGGGGGGGCTATTTGTGTCTCTGATGATTTTTTTTTTTTTAGCTTTTTGTGTGTTTGTATATTTTTACTGTGCATCTATACTTTTTCTTATTTTATCAAGTTGCTTTCCGCGTGTTCATTATTATTATTATTATTATTATTATTATTATTATTATTATTATTATTGTTACTATTATTGCAACTGTGTGTGTGTGTGTGTGTGTGTGTGTGTGTGTGTGTGTGTGTGTGTGTGTGTGTGTGTGTGTGTGTTTCTCTTATACTCTTGTTTTTACTGTACCTAAGCGTCAAGACCGGTCACACTAACCCTCTCCCATACTCCCATAACCCCTCCCTAACCCCTCATACCCCTCCCAATATTACCCTCCCTAACCCCTCCACCACCCAAACCAGTATGAGGGTCGATAGTCTTATGGCAAATCGTTAATGGGTGGCCCTTATGCACGGGTCATTAGCTGGGGTGTTGAGGAGCTGGGTAATTTGTCACTAATTGTGTTGTTGGAGGGATTAATCAGGCGGCCATTATCTCCGGGTCATGAACTGGTGTGGGGGAGGAAGGGGGAGATGGGGGAGGGTGTGGGAGGAGGGAGAGATGGGAAGGGTGTGTGGGGAAGAGGGGAGATGGGGGAAGGGTTGGGGAGAGAGGGTGGAACCAGAATCC
>NC_136961.1:42004047-42014047 GCF_032717465.1 Coenobita brevimanus | reverse complement strand
CCAGTACCCCCCCTCTCTCTCTCTCTCTCTCATTCAACCCATTTTACCTCCTCTTCTCTCTTCTTCTTATAGTTTTCTTTTCATTTTTCTTTCCTTTTTATCGCCTTCCTTTTCTTTTTTTTCCTCAGTCCCTCCTCCCATGGTCTCCCTCCTCCCCCATTCTCTCCCTTTTTACTTATCTCCCTCCCGTATTATCCCTCCCTCCCTCACTTTTTTCCTGTCTCCCTTTCACTCCCTGCATCAATCCCTATTTTTCCTACTCTCCCTTCTCCTTTCAGTCATTCCTTCAATTTTCCTCTCCCTCCTTTACTTTGTCCTTCTCCCCCTTTCTCTCTGTTCTCTTCATTCCCTGTTTCTCTCACTGTCTCTCTCTCTTTTTCCTCTCCTTTCTCTCACTCCCCCTCTGTATTTAATCTTAATACTTCCTCCCTTTGCCGTCCCTCCCTCCCTCCTCCTCCTCATTTCTGTTCCTCGTTCCACCTTCTTTTCTCCCTGTTTATCTTCTCTCCCTACTCATCCCTCCTTCCTATCTCCCTTTCCTTCCTTGCTTTTCTGTACTCCCCTTTTCTCTCCCCACTTTCCCTTCCTCCTCCTCTTTCCTCCCTCAATCTCTCCTCTCTTTTTCTCCCCCACGCTCTTTCCTCCCTCTTTATCTCCTCTCCCTTTTTCTCCCTCCCTCCCTTAAGCCTTCCCCAGGGACAGCAAGTGGGAGGGATGATATTAGATTTTTTTTAAGGGAGACTAAACGCTTTGACGAGAGAGAGAGAGAGAGAGAGAGAGAGAGAGAGAGAGAGAGGGAGGGAGGGGGGGGGAGTGTTTGCAGTCTGTCACACGAGGAAGAACTTTGTCACCTGTTTACACCAGGAAAATATACCATTATGACCACACGAAGGGGAGGGGGAGGGGAGAGAGAGGGGTGTGGGAGAAGGGAGAAAAATAGGGATGGGGGAAAGTAAGAAGTGTGTGGGAGAAGTCAGGAGAGGGAGGGAAGAAGAAGGGAAAAAAGGGGGGAAAGGAGAGAAGGGTGGGGAGTGGGTGGAAAGGGAAGGAGTGGAAGGGGAGAGCGTCTGAAGGATAATCGCCTAAAGGTAAAGAAATCGTCTGAAAAAATAATTAATTCGCCTAAAGGTAAATTATTAAACCAACACACACACCTTGATAACAATAAAAGATGGGAAAAAATTGGAGGCACTAATTGGGGATCGAACTTGTGGCCGTTGGGATAGCAGTCTCGCGGGCAAGGGCGTCTCCAACCACAGAACCACCAGGCGGAAATGTTGATAAAATTGAAAGTGGACAGAAAGCCGCAAGAGGAAACAGCAACATGGAAGAGAATAAATGTTAGATGGCGAAAACGAGGAAGGGAAGGAAGGTGCACTGAAAAGGCCTAAGGAAGTGGAAAGAGGTTAGGATAAGGTAGGGAAAGAGAGAAAGCAGAAAAAGGAAGAACAGAGTGGTGGAGAGAAGGAACAAGAGAAAATTACAGAAAATACAGGTAAAAGACAGCAGTACTACCGGTATGAAAGAAAGCAAGAAGGAGGGAAATAATAAAAAAATAAAATGAAAAATGACCTATGTAGAAGGAAGAAAAAAAAAAGATGATTGGGAAAGCATACCAAAAGAGACGGAAAGAAAAAAAAAAAAGAGAAGAGAGATATATGGAATGATGAACTAGTGAAGAATTGTCTGTCAAAGAGAGAAGGGGAAGATGATGGAGAGGCAGAGAGGAAGATGAGAGAGAATGATGATGATGGTGGTGGTGGCAGTGGTTGTGATATTGGTAATGGTAGTGGCTGGGATGCTGGTGGTGGTAATGGTGGTGGTACTGATGATGGTAGGGTGGTGGCAGGGGTGGTAATGATAGTGGTAGTAATGGTGGTGATGGTAGTGGTGGTGGTGGTAGTGGTGGTAATGGGCTGTGATGAGATGATGATGATGATTAATGATGATACTATGTAAATACAATGACGATGATTATGATGAGAGTAACCATGGTGATAATTGGTGAATGCCAGAATTACTCACTGATGGTGGCGATGTACGAACTGGTAAGTGCAGTTACATTCCAAATTACGTTGGAATACAGCCGAAATTGGGGGGAGTCTAACAGGCAGAAAAACACAATGAAACTTAGGAAGGTGTCGTGATTTACCTCTAATTAATGCCAGTATTGTAAATTTCACGTGAACGGCAAGTACGTGACCCAGTGTTCTTAACGTGATAAGGAAAAGACTCAATTAACATTCTGCACAAACAGTTGGATATTGTACTGACACATTTCACTAATTACAATTTATTACATGATCACATGAACATAAAACATATAACATCACCTTAACCTTTCACACAAAGCCGGCATCACTAAAGACAATAACACTTCAATCTAAACCACTTAAACTAATACCAGTTAAACCTACACCTTAACAGCAAAGAACAGTAGCACAACAATTTGGTTGGCTTCTGTACACACACACACACACACACACACACAC
Source organism: Coenobita brevimanus (assembly GCF_032717465.1). Lineage (NCBI taxonomy): Eukaryota > Metazoa > Arthropoda > Malacostraca > Decapoda > Coenobitidae > Coenobita > Coenobita brevimanus. The sequence goes on along the minus strand of NC_136961.1, from coordinate 42,011,555 downwards.
ACACACACACACACACACACACACACACACACACACACGGGCCCCCATCAGCAACTCACCTGCCCTGAAAAAATAAACTGAATACTCAATACCCGGGGACCACAGAGACGTAGACAGGCGTAAAACTTCCCTCGGCCTCCTCCACGAGTACCCGCCAACGAATACCCGATGACGAATATAGCGTCCTCGTCCTCTCTCTCCATCTCTCACTCGTCCTGTCACCCGCATGCCTTTAATTACCTGGATAAGTAAATGAGCGGCCGCCTGGTTGGACTCGAAGCTAAGGATCTTTTCATGGGTTTTACTCGGCTGGGAGAACTACTTGGTGCCTGGTTAGTGTAGCGAGTGGCAGCTGGAGGAGGAGGGGGTGAGAGGGGGGAAGGAGGGAGGGAGGGAAGGGGGAGACTGAGGGGGATGGAGAAGGAGAGGGAGGGAAGGAGAGAGTTCGGAGATGGGGAAGAGAGAGAGAGAGAGAGAGTCGAAGAGGGATAGGGGAGGAAAGCATTTTCTCCCCCCCTCCATTTTCCCTGCTCTTTATCTCAACTCTTCCTACCCTCTCCCTGCTCTCTCCCCTCTTCTTCCGTCTCTCTCTCTCTTCTCTCTTCCTACTCTGTCACTCCTCTCTTCTCTCCCCAACTTCTCTCCTCCTCCCCACTTACTTCCCTCCTCTCTTCCCTATAAGAAGTGTATGTGGGCGTGAGATGGGGGGGATGAAGGGATAGAGTACGGGAGTGTTAAGGGAGGTAGGGAGGTGAGGATGGGATGGGTGGGGTGGAGACTGAGGGAGGGGTTACGGGTGAAGGGGTCGTGGGGAGGTAGGGGTGACAGTGGGGTGTGGCAAGGGAGTGAGGATGGAGAGGTAGGGGGCGCTAGTGGAGTGTGATGAGGGAGTGAGGATGGAGAGGTAGGGGGTTATTGTGATGTGGTGAGGGAGTGAGGATGGAGAGGTAGGGGGCGATAGTGGAGTGTGATGAGGGAGTGAGGATGGAGAGGTAGGGGGTTATTGTGGTGTGGTGAGGGAGTGAGGATGGAGAGGTAGGGGGTGATAGTGGGGTGTGGTGAGGGAGTGAGGATGAGGTGAGGTGGGGCTGGGGTGAGGGTTGGGTGGGGGGTGGGTGTGGGCGTGGTGGGTACTGTCAGTGGATGTCATAATCATTTATAAGGCAGGTACCTTCCACTGACCCTCCCATTGTGCCATGGAATGTGGGTGGGGGAGGGTGTGGGCGTGGGCGGGTGGAGAGAGTGGGTGTGGGTGTGGATGGGTGTGAGTGTGGGTGTGAGGACAAAAGGATAGGGTATGGGTTTGAGTGGGAGAGAGTAGGTGTGGGTGGAAGTAGAATGAATATGGGTTTGGTTGTGGATGAAAAGAGTATAGGTGTGGATCTGGGTGAGAGATGTGTGGGTGTGTGGGTATGCACGGAAGGGATGTAGGTGATGGTGTGTGGACGTGGGTGCGGAAGAGATGTGGGTGTGGGTAGCAGAGAGACAGTATGGGGCATGGGTGGAGGGGAGTGTTGTAGGTGTGTGCGTAGGTAAGATGGAGGTGTGGAATGGGTGTGGGTGGCTTGATCGAAGAGGTGGATGAGGAGAAGCAGGAGTGAGTGCCGTTAGATAAGCAAAACACACACACACACACAGAGGATCTTGGAAGAAGTTTCAGCAGTGGAAAGAAGTGAAAGAAAAAGTGAGGGGTCTTGAAGTATGCAAATGATTGAGTGTGTGTGAGTGATTATGTAATATGTGCGAGTGAAGCGATGAAAGTGAGAAATGAATGTGTGTGTGTGTGTGTGTGTGTGTGTGTGTGTGTGTGTGTGTGTGTGTGTGTGTGTGTGTGTGTGTGTGTGTGTGTGTGTGCGTGCGTGCGTGCGTGCGTGCGTGCGTGCGTGCGTGCGTGCGTGCGTGCGTGTGTGTGTGTGTGTGTGTGTGTGTGTGTGTGTGTGTGTGTGTGTGAATGAAGGAATGGATGTGAATGAATGGCGAGTGTGAGTGATTGGGATGGGTAGGAGTAAGGGGTGACAAGATCGATGATAAATAGGGTGTGAACCAGATGGCTTGAGTGGGTAATGGTGTGGGATGGTGTGGGTGATGGTATAGGTAATGGTATGAGCTGGTGTGGGTGATGGTGTGGGTTGGTGTGGATGAAGGTGTGGGTTGGTGTGGATGATGGTGTGGGCTGGTGTGGATAATTGTGTGGGGATGTGGGTGGGGATGGGTATAGCTGGTTATAGTAGTGGCAGTGGTAACAGGAAGGGGTGGAGAGGGGAGACGTGATTATAAGGTGGGAAGAGAGAGAGCTGGGGAGGGGAGAAGTAATGGGAGGAAGGAAAGAAGGGGATTATGAAGTGGGGACTAAGAAAGTTGGGAAGGAAAGAAGAAAAATGGCCAAGAAAGAGAAGAAACGGGGAGGGAAAGGAAGATGACAGAGAGGAGGAGGAAGAGGAGCGAGGGAGCCTACCAAGAGCACGACGATAGTGTTAGTATCACTGTGTTATTAATATACTGTATACTGTATAATAACTGATGGTGCATTAATGTTTCTATAATAATAATATTATTATTATTATTATTATTATTATATTATTATTATCATCATCCACGTGGACATCAAAAGAAAATGGAGTTAAAAAAAAAAAGAGGCACCCGAGAGAATGAATAAGGCGGATTGAAAAAAAAAAAATCTGTGAAAAATATTTATGGTGGTAAAGGAACAGCAAAAAATTGACAGCAAAAAGAGGGGCACTTGAGAGAGAGAGAGAGAGAGAGAGAGAGAGAGAGAGAGAGAGAGAGAGAGAGAATGTACATCTCTGCGTTTTTAAATGTACAGTGTGTGTGTGTGTGTGTGTGTGTGTGTGTGTGTGTGTGTAAACTACAGCAGCCAGGAAAGTAAGCAAGGAAAAGAAAGTGAGAAAAAGTGAGAGAGAGCGAGTCCCGTAACACCATTTCCATTTCCCCTCACGTCGCCCCGTCCCACTTTGCTTTCCCAACCTTCAATTGACAGTGTTCCATCATTTATCACGCGGCGAGACACTGATCAATTGAGAGAGGGCTTGGCAGGGGGCGTTAAGGGTCACTGCGTAGGGGATTTCCAGTGTCAACATCGCCCTTATGGAGATAGGACAATGAGGTTGAGGTGAGGGGTGGTTTGGGGTGGGGGAAGGGGAGGGGGAGATGGGGAATAGTGGGGGAAAGGGGAGGAGGAAGAGGGGTGAAGGTGGAAGACAGGAGGGGAGAGAAGAGGACTTAGTGAGGAGGATGTAGAGTTACAAGGAATGGAGGATGGAACGAGAGAAAGCAGAAAAGGATGATACTGATAGAGAAAAGAGGAAGCAGTGAAGGATAAGAGTGATGGAGCGAAGAGGAAGAGGAAGAAAAACAGAAAGTAGAGAGTAGGGGAAGAGTGACAAAGGAAAGAGGAGGATGCCAACGACGAGGACGAATGGGATGAAGAGACGAGGAGGGGGAGGCGTGGAAAGAAGAGCATCCAGAAAGGGGAGAGAGAGAGAGAGAGAGAGAGAGAGAGAGAGAGAGTACATCCTATATAAGTGTTGAGAAAGATAAAGAGGGAAAAAGGTGAATATGGACGAAGATGATGAAATACGATAAAAGAGGAATATGAGGTTGAGGAACAGGAGAACCAGAAGCCGTGTGCCACGGGGGGTATCGAACCAAGAGGACACACGACAAATGACTTTATAACACCACCACGACCCCCCCAGCCCTAACCCCCACGACCCCCCACTCCAACCCCCTTACCCTACCCCCACCTGCCCCCCACCTACCCAGTGACTGATGAGGGCCTTTTTGTGTCGTGGTAGTCCTATTGCTGATATATTGTCGTTTTTTATGTATTTTATTGTTTTTTATGTATTTAGTTTGAAGCTCTTGTAGGTATTTTTATTTTTTATTTATGGTCATTATTTTTATCAAGATTCTGTATTTCTTTATTATGTACCTTTTCTATTTACCATCTTTATAGTTCCTGGGTCACTTCTCTTTAATTTTACTCATGTGCATTAAAGTTGTCATCTTTGTAATTACTGTTGTCTATGTATTTTTCCTCTCTTACACCTTGACACCCTCTCCCTCTCCCCCCGCTGAGTAATGATGGTCTCTGCTACGTCCTGCTTGTATCCTGCTTGTTCTCCTGCTGAAATATGGTGGGATTATGGATTTAACTCACTGGTTTTGTGTAAGTTCATGGCTTGTCGTGTCTCAGAAATTTGGTGTATTTTCCAGTTTACGTGAATGGTGATCTCCTCCTCCTCCTCCTCCTCCTCTTCTTCTTCTTTTCTTTTTTTTTCTTCCTCCTTCTCCTCCTCCTGTTCTGTCATGTTTGTTATCCTCTTCATGAAATTTTGTGGAGTTTTGGGCATACCATATTGAACTTATGAATTAGGTTTGCTGGTCGTTACGCATACAGACTTAGTTTTGTATTCAGTATGTTTTATTCATCTATCTTCCTACTCTCTCTCCTACCCATACGGATCTACAAGCTACCTTACTCACTCCCACCCCGTCTTTCTGTTACCTCCCCTCCCCGTCTTCACAGTACTCTCTACCCTCTTCTCTCCCTCCCTGCCTCCCCACAGCATTCATTCATCTCCCCGTCTACCCACATCTTTCCCAGCCATCCGGTGCTCCACACATTCTAATGACACTTCACATGTCTCATTTTTTACAACTCATTTTTTTCACTGGGTCATTTTCCCCCCTCTCCCCGTTATGTTTTTTTTTTGTTTTCTTGTTCATTTCTCATTCATTTTTCAGTCTTCCTTTTTCATTTCCTTTTTTTTTGGGGATTTGTATTTCATTTCTCATTCACTTTTTCGACTCAATATTTTTCTTGATTCATTTTTCCATCTTTTTTTATTCTTTTTCAACCATCTGTTAGTCATTTTTCCCTCTCCATTTCGTTTTTTTCTCTTTCTCTTCCCTCTTCACTCCTCTTTTATTTTTTCTTATTTCCCTGTCATTCAGATTTTCTTCCTCCCCCCCCTTTCTACACCCCTCCCCCTATTTCTTCATTTTCTCAGTTATTGTTTTATTTTTTATCTCCACCTTTTCCTTCCTCTCCACTCATCACTCTCCCCATCTCTCCCTCCTCCTCCTCCTCCTCCTCCTTCTCCACCTCTCCTCCTCCTTCGCTGCCTCCATCCTCTCTGTACAATTATGAAGGCTGATGATCGCAAGCAAATCATACTGGCGATGTGTGGCTGGGAGATGAATGATGCTGGAGAAGGAGGGAGCGAGGGATGAAGGAAAGGAAGGAGGGAGAGAGGGACAAAGAGAGGGAAGGAAGAAGGAGGAATGTAGGCAAAGGATGAGAGACTGAGGGATGGGAATGAAGAAGAAAGGAAGGAAGGAGGGGAAAAGTGGGGACAAGGAGAAATGATTAAAGGATGGAAAGAGGGAAGAGTCGAGGGAGGGAGGAAGGGAGGGAAGAGTATAGGCAAGGAGGTCCATCCCACAGCACTTCTTCGCGACTAGCATTATTCTGGTATTAATCTCTTGTTATAGCTCAGAATTCAAGGGGAGATGGCAATTTTACGCCTAGAAGACCTAAATCTGTTCTCTATATCAAAGCGACGCCTGAGAGGAAAACTGACCCTGGGCTCTAAAAATCCACAGGGGTTTTGAAAGCTTAGTTGTTTCCAGATTCCTCACCTTTGTCCAGATGTGCCGACACGCTGGACCAAATTAAAACATAAGGTCACAGAGGTGTTCTACCACCTGTGTGTAACCCTGTCCTTCTCTTCCCCACAGGTAAGCAAGACCCTACACTGTGTTTACCTGTCTCACCTGGCCTCTCTAATTAGCAGGTAAGCTCAGGTAATCATTAGCCCATTTACACGCTCATGCAGTCACACACACACACACACACACACACACACACACACACACACACACACACACACACACACACATACACACACAATGCTTCGTAGGTGTAAACAGATTTGATTAACCTGACAATGTGTTTATGTGTGAAAAAAGGGGACGGTTGTACAGTGGGTATCAGAGCTCATTTTGCGATGGCTTTTGAAGAGATTAGCGACTTTTAGGGACTTCAATTCTTGTGGTAATACAATGTCTAGTTTCAACTTAGCTTCTTATTCCTTTGGCTTTTTTTCCCCATTCTCTTTTTCCTTTTATCTCTGTATCTTTATCGTATTGTGTGGTAATTTTCCTGGCCTCTCTTCCTTCTTCATGTCTCTCCTTTACTCTTCTTCCTCTTCTCCTCTGTTTCACTTTTCTTTCTCCCTTCTCCCATCCCTGCTTGCTTTCATTTGCTTTCATTTCTATCTCTTCTCATCCATTCTCCTTCTCTCCATTCCTTCACTCGAATCCCAATTATCCCCCCCCCTCCAATTATCCTCTCTCTCTCCCCCCCCCTAATATTTCCCCATTTTCTCCTCTAATTTCTCTTTCCTCTCCCCCCCCACCCCGTCTATCTCTTTCTCCAACTATTCTTCACCCCTCATCACCCTTCTCATCCTCACTCCCCTCCCCTCCCCACCCGACCCCACCCCACCTTTCCATTACTCAACCCTCCCTCACCCCTACCTACCTACCCCTCCCCCTCCCTTTTCCCCCCTCCCCTCCCCCCTCCTTTTCTTCCCCTCCACCTTTAGGTTCTTCATCATCTTTCCATCATTTGTCACTACCAAGCTAGTCTCTCTCTCTCTCTCTCGGCTAATTGCCTTCATCTCCTCCCACACCCTCACGTGCCTTATCGAGAGAGAGAGAGAGAGAGAGAGAGAGAGAGAGAGAGAGAGAGAGAGAGAGAGAGAGAGAGAATACTGTAGACATCAGTGTGCAAAAAAAAGGGGGGGGGGCAAATTCGGGCTCCTATGACTCACTCTCAGTTGAATAAAATTGTCTGGAGATGAGAGAGAGAGAGAGAGAGAGAGAGAAGAGGAGATAAGGAGAGGAAGAGGAGAGGGAGAAGATAGAGAGAGGAGGGAGGGGAACGTCTTGATAGAGCACGGGAGGTCGACCGTATCAGAGAGAGAGAGAGAGAGAGAGAGAGAGAGAGAGAGAGAGAGAGGAGGGGGTATGTACACTATTGGTATGTAAAGAGCATCATATTTGTTCCGACTGTGAGATTTGTTCCGACTGTGAGAAAAGTTCCGGTATAAACTAATCTCACAATGAAACTATCAAAACTACCACAATCAGGAAACTACCACAACTACCATAATCAGGAAACTACCACAAGTACCACGATCGGGAAACTACCACAACTACTACAATCAGGAAACTACCACAACTACCACAATCAGGAAACTACCACAACTACCACAATCAGGAAACTACCACAACTACCACAATCAGGAAACTACCACAACTACCACAATCAGGAAACTACCACAACTACCACAATCAGGAAACTACCACAACTACCACAATCAGGAAACTACCACAACTACCACGATCAGGAAACTACCACAACTACCACGATCAGGAAACTGCCACAACTACCACGATCAGGAAACTACCACAACTAC
>NC_136961.1:41991547-42001547 GCF_032717465.1 Coenobita brevimanus | reverse complement strand
AAACAGTGTGTGCCGGGTCAATGGTGGGGCCGTGGGGGGCAGGCTGGGGCGGGCAGGGTGAGGGTTGGCTGATGCAGAGGGCAGGGGCGGGGGGAGACTGTGGGGAGAGGGGAGGCTGTGGGGAGAAGGAAGGGTTATGGGAAGAGGGGAGGCTGTGAGGAGAGATGTAGGAGGTTGTGAGGAGAGGGGGAGGTTGTGGGGAGAGGGGGAGGTTGTGGGGAGAGAAGGGAAATTGTGGGGAGAGGGAGAAAGTTGTAGGGAGAGAGGGGAAACAAAGCAGGGAATGATGGATGGGAGATAGGGTGAAGACTGGGTGAATCAGAGGACAGGGAGAGGTGGGATGCTGGGAGACAGGCAGAGAAGTGGAGGAGGGTAGGAAATGAGGAAGGAAGGAGAGAAGATGAAGAGAAGGAGAGAGGAGGAGAATGAGAAGAGCAGGGAGAAGGTACGAGAGGGCTGAGGACTGTCTGGCGTAGAGGGCTGGAGCAGGGTTGGGGGGAGGGGGATACGATGTGGAAGGAAGAAACGTGAAGAGAAGAGAGAGAAGAGTAGGAAGAGACGGCAGGAGGGAGGGTGAAGGCAAGGGAAGGAAGGAGAAGAGAATGAAGGCAGAGGAAGCTGATGATAGGAAGAGAGGGACGATGATGATGATGATGATGACTATCTTTGCTAATCTCAATAAAACTACAAAACTTTAAACTGCGAAAATAAAGCGAATCATCATCATCATCATCATCATCCTATCACTAGCACAAACAAGTGCATTCAGTAGTCACGCAATACAAAGTCCCCCACCGGATGATAACCATACATACGTAATTGACCTTGGGAGTAGATGGCTGGTTGTTGCACGCCACACACCGCCATGGTATAGGGAACAATTGTGTGAAGTTATATCAAAATCTGTCCATGTATGTGGAAGTTACAGAGCGGACACGAAATTGCAGACGGACTGACGGAACCGCGGAAACCTGTAGCCTCCGACCGGTTTCACCAGTAGGGGACTAAAAGGTGGTGGTAGTAGTGATGGTGATGATGATCGTTGCCCAGGCCATGAACTGTATCATTATTATTTGTTTATGCATTTATTTTTTTTTCACATCCACCAGAGAGTGTATATGACATCGTTCACTTCCAAGGTTGGAGGAGGACTGGAGGGAGGAAGAGGAAAGGAGAGAGAAGGGGGAAAAGGTGAGGAGGAGGAGAGGGGGGGAGGAGGAAGACTAGGAATGAGGCGAATTCATGGAGAAGAGGGGGGGGGGCCGAGGAGGGCAGGCTCCTATGACTCATCCTAAGCTGACAACGCTGACCTGAACAGAACTTAGAGAAAACCAGGATGTGATGGCAATGCAGGATTATTGTTGTTGCTTTGACCTCTAACTATGAAACGTGAACCCGGTGGACTGCAGGCTTAAGTTAGTTTTCTCCTGCGGTCCACCATATTCCTTAGGGGGGATAGTGAAGCAGCTGCGTGATGTTTACATAACTGGGCAGTTGTTCCTCGCAGTTGTATGAATGCCACCACCCGAAGGAGTCCGTCTACAGCATCGATTCAGGACTGAGACAGCAATATAGTCGATAAATTCCTAACGGGATTCTCTTCTCTTTCTCTTCACCCTTCCCCCCTCCCTCCTCACCCTTTCCCCTCCCTGATTTCACCCCTTTCCCCTTCTCGCCTCTCCCCTCCTCTCCCCCCTCCCATTTTCTTTCTATCCGTGATTTCATCCCTTCCTCCTGCTTACTATTCCCTCCTTTCCCTCCCTCTTCTTTTCCTCCTTGCCCCCCCTTTTTCTCCCTCCTCCTTCTCCCCCCCTTTTTCTCCCTCCTCCTTCTCCCCCCCTTTTTCTCCCTCCTCCTTCTCCCCCCCTTTTCTCTCCCTCCCCTTTTCTCTCCCTCCCCCTTCTCCCCGCCTTTTCTCTCCCTCCCCCTTCTCCCCCCCTTTTCTCTCCTTCCCTCCCCGTCTGCCAATATCACTGGAGGATTTACAAATTCTCCTTTTGGGGTTTGATTAAGTATTGTGTTAAGGTGGTGCCGCGTCATGGCTTGCTGATGCCCGGGTGTCAGTTCCCCCGCCCATCCCGCCCACTCTTCTCCACCCACCTCACCCCATTCGCCCACTCCTCTCCACCCACACCACCTCGCCCCTCCTCACCAACTGTACACCCACATATCCGACATCACTTCCCTCCCACATTTCTCTGCAAATAAAAAAAGATTGGGAAAAATATCGAAACATTTGCACCTGTACTACTGTATACATTGGCTGGGTTATTGATTACACACACACACACACACACACACACACACACACACACACACACACACACACACACACACACACACACACACACACAGCAGGAGAATATTTGTTTTATTATTATTTTTTCCTGTCCGCCCCACCAGTGGACCCTTGTACGGTGCCGGAGTGAAACAAAGAAGGGACACATGGGTTTGCTGTGTGGGTGGCCGGTGGAAGTGCGGGCGGTGGAAGAGTGGGCGATAAAAGGGTGGGTGCGTGGGGATGGGAGGTAGGGTAAGGAGGATAAGGTAAAGAGAAAGATATCAGGTGCTTACCCATGAGCAATATTTCGTCGACAGTCTTTCTAGTTTCCCCCCAATTTTTAGTACAAGGTAGGGTGATGATGATGAAATGTAAAGAAGTTTGATGATAATGAATATAATGATGACTGATGATGATATAATGATGTTTGATGATGATGATGATGATAATGATGATGATCACATTTTTTATCACCACCGTCACCCCTACCCACCATTATCCAGATCACTTTTATCACCACTTGTTATCGTCCCCAACACCCCCCAACCTCCCCACCTCTCATTAGTAACCCAGTGAATGATGCCGCTCAGGCCGATTGTAACCCCAGAAATTGTTTAATGCTTATTGTTTCCCCCTCTGGGTGTGGGGGGCGGTGGGGGGAGAGGGGGGGATTTGGCCGGGATAATGATTTGCCCTGGGAGGTAGGAGGGAGGGCTGGGTGTATTGTTTTTTACGCTGCTACTGTTATGGTGGATTTTATTTAACGTGGATTTACAGTGTGTGTTTTTGTGGGGATATTCTTTACGTTTTTCACTGAGTTTACCGTTTTGAGTTTACAGTATTATGTCCACTTATGCCGGATTTTGTTTACAGAATTTACACTCGGTTTACATGGTTTATTTTTTGTGTAGGCTTCGTTTATTTTTTGTTTTTCTTTTGTGTACTCGATTCTACCGTGTTGTGTATTTTGTCCTGGTGTGTGTGTGTGTGTGTGTGTGTGTGTGTGTGTGTGTGTGTGTGTGTGTGTGTGTGTGTGTGATTTTAGAAAGCACCCGTCCCCTTCGCAGACAAGTGATTGAGAGGCAGACCGTGTGTCGTTGTCTTATCAGTGGCTAGGGTACGAGGGAGGTGTGTTCTGGTTCTATGTCAGGCTCTATATCAGCCTCTATATCAGGTTCTCGGTCAGGCTCTATATCAGGCTCTATGTCAAGGGTTCAGTTATCGTACTGTAGATAAAATAAATAAATAGCGTGAGAAATAAAGAAATGGTAAAACAGTTAATTTTCATCATCGTAGTTTCCCTTTCTTCCCTTCATCCCATTTCCCCCCTTCCTCCTGCCCTTCTCTCTCTCTCCCCCTTTCTCCCTTCCCCTCTTTCCCCCTCTCTCCCTCCCCTTCTCATTCCCCCTCTCTCCCTCCCCTTCTCATTCCCATCCCTCACCTCTCCTTCTCCGATCTTACATCCATCCCTCTTTAGCCACCTTCCTTCCCTTCCATCATTCCCTCCCCTCTTCACCAATCGTCTCCCTCCATCCCCTCCCACCCTCTCCCCTTCTAACTTCTTCACCTTCTCCTTTATACCATAGTTTCGCACCCCCCCCCCTCTCTAGTCATCTCCCTTGCTTTCTCCCCTCTCCTCCATTTTCTCTCCCTAGTCTTTCTATCCTTCTCTCCCTTCTCAGTCATCCATTTTTCCTTCCTCCCATAATTACACATCTTTTCTTCTCCAGTCATTTTCCTTTCTTTTCCCCTTCCCCTGTCTTCCTCCACTCTTATTACCCCTATATCCCTCCATCTCTACCCATCTTCCTTCCTCTCTTCCTCTCCCTCCCTCAGACACATCCATCCTTCTCTACGCGTCTTCTTTCTCTGTTCATCCCCCACCTTCTTCCTCTCCCATCCCCCACATATTCTTCCTTCCCTACTTATCTTTTTTCTTTCTTCCCTTCTTCCTCGTTTATACCCCCACCCCTACTCCTTTCCCCCTACCCCCACTCTCTTCTCCCTTCCCCACTCATTTCTCCCTCCCCACTTCTTTATCCATCATCTTTTTCCCCCCTCCTCGTACCTACTCCCTCCTCCACTCCTTTCCCTTTCCCTTACTCCTCCCCCACGTCCTTTCATCTCTATGCATTTCCTTCCTCTACCTCTTCCCCTGCCTTCTTCCCTACTCACTCCTCATCCCTTCCCCCTCCTCCTCCCTCACACATAGCCTTCCTTTTCTACCCATTCCTCTTCCCCTTCCCCCTCCCCCTCCCTCACCCCTCCCCCCGACGTAAACAGGCATAATCCCCTATAAATTCAACAGGAATCTTGCAATCTGGGTATGGCCCCGTCCCGCCCGGCCCCATGTAAATACCGACCTAATGATGGGGACGTGATGGGGAGGTGATGGGGAGATGGGGAGGGAAGGTATGGGGAGGGACGAGATGGGGAAAGAAAGGATGGAAAGGGAAAAGATGGGGAGGGAAGGGGTGAAGAGGGAAAGAATGGGAAAACAATGGAGAGAGAAAGGATGGGGAGGGAAAGGAGAGCTAAATAGGTTGGAGCAAAATGATGGAGAGCGAAAGGACAGGGGGAGAAGAATGGGGAGGGAAGAAATGGGGAGCAAATGAACGTGGAGGGGTAGAATGTAGAGGGGAAAGTGTGGGGTGGGAGAGGATGGGTAGAGTAGGGAGAGGGGGAGAACGGGAAGACGAGAGAGGGAGGGACAGATTGGGGGAGAGAAATGATGGGGAAGGAAAAAATGGGGAGGGAAAGAAAAATGGAGGGAATAGGGAGGCAGAGAGAGTGTAGGGGAAATGGGTACTTATTTCTCTCTCTTCCTTTTCATTCTCTTCATCCTTTCTCTTGCTTTCTCTTCCCCTTTCATTGCTGAGTCTTTTCTTTCTCCCTTGCTTTCTTTTCCCTCTTTCTCCCTTACCACCCTTGAAAATTCTTCGTTTTGCGTTTTTCCTTACCTTTATTTTCGTTTCTTGTAAAATCCTGAACTTATTTTTTCAGTTTTTCATTTTTTCCTTCTTTTTTCCTCGTCGGATCATAAAATTCTTCCGTCTTCCAATTCAACCTCTTTTTCTTTAGCTTCTGTATTTTTTTCTTGTTATTCTCTTTTTTGTTTTGGCCTTCTCTCTTAAATGTTTTTTTTATTTTCTTTACGTACTTTACAGGTGGCCTTCTGTCTTTGCTCTTTCTTTGTTTTTCTTGTGTCATCTTTTTTCTTTTCCTTCCTCTCTTTCTCCCTTACACTTCCCTGCCTCCTTTTCCTCTGCCTTCTCCTGGATTACCTCTCCCTCCCCCCCTCCCTCTCTCTTCTTCTGCTCAACCTTCTCTTTCCTCATCCTTCTATTTCTTAGCCTTCCCTTCTATCTTTCTTCCCTCCCTTCTGTTACCTTCTTCCTCCTCTTCCTCTGCTGAGCCTTCTGTTTCACTGTATTCTCTCTATCTCTCTCTTTCTCTCTCTCTTTCTTCCCTTCTCTCACTTCCCTCTCCCTTATCTTCCTCTTCCCTCCCTCTTTTCCCTCTGTGGTGGAGCCGGTGGTGTATTGGTAACTGGTTCATCTCACAACTTTTCTCTCATTGTCTCTTTCTCTTGTTATCCTGTTAAATCAATTCTAATTTCCCTCTTCTCTCGTTCCTTCATTTCTCCTCCTCCTCCTCCTCCTCCTCTTTCTTTCTCTCGTTTCATCCCTCCCCTCCAATACATTCCTTTCTCCTCGTCTCTCCTCAGATTCTTTCACGTTATTTCCTTCACCCTTGTTTTCCCTTCTCATTCTTTCCTTTCCTCTCTTCCTCCTCCTTTCCTCTTTTCCCTCCTACTTTATTCCTCCCTTCCCACCTTCATTCCTCCCTCCCATCCTTCTTTCTCCCCTCCTCCTCCTCCTCTCCATTCCTTTCTTCTCTCCCGTCAAATCCTTTCTCCGCATTTCCTTCTACCTTTCTCTCCTTCCTCCTCTCTCCTTCTTTTCTTCCCTCCTTCCTCCTCTCTCCTTCTTTTCTTCCCTCCTTCTCCTCCTCTCCTTGCCTGCCTCTTATGCTGAGGTATTTCCTGACGCGTGACTGTTGGAAGAGGAAAGGGGGGAGGGGGAGAGGAGAGGGTGGAGAGATGGGCGGGGATTGGGGAGAAGAGGGTGGGGGAAAGAGGGGGGATAAGGGAGGGAGGAGAGGGGAGGGCAATGGAGATGAAGAAGTCGACATATGAATGGATAAAAAAAAAAAAAAAGAGAGGGGATGAATGTATCAGAAACTCGTATGAGAAAAAGAACAGACGATAAAGACAGGAAATGGAGGAGAAAGCGAAATAAAGAGAGTCAGTTAGAAATAGTAAAGAAAGAAGGGATAATAATGGAAGAAGGGTAGAATGCTAAGAAAGAAACCAGGGATGACGGTAAGAAATGCAGGAGAAAGTCGGATAATGAAGGGGAAGTTATAATGTCACTCGATGAAACCGTATAGTAAATAAAAACGAGAGAGAGAGAGAGAGAGAGAGAGAGAGAGAGAGAGAGAGAGAGAGAGAGGAATAACAACCCCGTATGATCATGAACCCTTCGAAATATGGAAAGTACACCCAATAATAATAATAATAATAATAATAATAATAACAATAAAAGATATAAAATAATTGAACCCCACAAAGGAAATGTCAAAAGGGTGAGGGGAATAAGGGCGAGCAAAGCAAGAAAAGAGATAATTTTGAAGGAAGGAGTGAGCGAGCGAGATGACGGAAGTGAGAGAGCTCCCTGACGTGGCCACAAAGGATATTATGCTCTGCTCGACCCTGGATCTTGGAGGTGTGTGTGTGTGTGTGTGTGTGTGTGTGTGTGTGTGTGTGTGTGTGTGTGTGTGTGTGTGTGTGTGTGTGTGTGTGTGTGTGTGTGTGTGTGTGTGTGCGAGTATTATGTATATGTGACATTATTATTTGAGCACCAATTATTGTGATGGTGCCTCAGGTGTGACATTTAATGTGTTGTGTATCATCATCATTAGTATTATAGATGTGATAGACGCGCAGGTGTGATTTACTGTGTTGGTACAGAGGTGTGTTGGAGCAGGTGTGTTGGTGCAGGTGTGTGTCGGTGTAAGTGTGTTGGTGTAAATGTGTTGGTGCAGGTGTATGTTGGTGTAGACGTGTGTTGGTATAGGTATGTGTTGGAGCAGGTGTGTTGGTGGAGGTGGTGTTGGTGCAGGTGTGGCTCGAGTGTTGGTATACTGCACCAGTGTAGATGTAAATGTTGTGTGTAGAGGTACAGGCGGTGATAAGTATTAGTGTGAGTGGGTAGTGGTGATGGAGTTGGTGCGGGAGTAGAGGTGCGGTGGTGATAGTGTTGTAGGTGATGTGGTGATGTGGTGCACAGCGGGCACGGCAGGGGTGGCTACCGTGCGGCAGGTGCGGTGGTGGTGCAGGGTGGCAGGGTGCCGCCGCCGCCCGCCGTGCCGCTGTGGCTGCGGCCGCCGCCAATGATTGATGTCAAATTAAATAATCCAATCCTTGCCCGTGCGGTGCGGGGGCTGCGGCCCCTGTGGCGGGGGTCAGAGGGGTGGAGGTGGCCCGGCCCCGCCCCGGCTTACGCCCTTCTGGCCACGCTGCCCGGCCATGATGAACACATTTTACTCATTACGTCCTATTCATATGTACCCCCACCCAGGGGGGCCACCCCCACCCCTCCCCCCCGTCCCCGCCTGTCACTCAACCAGGGGCTGGACCCTACTGCTGCTGCTGCCCGCCCTGCCACCCCCCTACCCCGTCGTCAATCCCCCCACCCACACCAGCCGCCGCAACCGGTCCCCATCCCTTTTCCTCCCCATCCCTCCCCTCTGTGTCACTGCCACTACCCTCCCTCGCTATTAGTTATAATCACCTCCCCTCCCCCGTTACCCCTTTCCCTCCCCTCTTCTTCGTAACCCCTTCCTCTCCTGCGTTGTCCCCTCTCCTTCTGCATAAACCCCTTGCTTCCATCCTCTCCTTTTCCTTCCTGCATCACCTACTGTATTCCTATCGCGCCACCTCTTTCCTTCCAATTTTTTCCCCCTTCCATCCTTGCCCCAATCCACATCTACATCGCCCGTCCCTTCCTCTCCACCTTCTTCCCCTTCCATCCACCCTCACCCTCTCACTCCTGCCCTTTCCTTGTGGTAGTGGTGTGGCAGGAAAATCGTAGTCCTCTAGAGGCGGGAAAACTGTGGTAGTAGTGTGGTAGGGTGACTGAGGTAGTGGTGTGGTAGGGTGACTGAGGTAGTGGTGTGGTAGGGTGACTGAGGTAGTGGTGTGGAAGAGTGGTTGAGGTAGTGATGTGGTGGGGTGACTGGTAGTGGTGTGGTGGGGTGACTGGTAGTGGTGTGGTAGGGTGACTATGGTAGTGGTGTGGTGGTGGTGTGATACAGTATATTTTGTAATGTTGGGTAACTGTGGTACTGGTGTGGTAAGGTGACTGTGACAGTGGTGTGGTACGGTAAGTTTTTAGCATGTGATCTAACCATTCTCTCTCTCTCTCTCTCTCTCTCTCATAATCACACATACTTAGTATATACTTGTCTACGCCCCTACTGCCACGTTTTGAGAGAGAGAGAGAGAGAGAGAGAGAGAGAGAGAGAGAGAGAGAGAGAGAGAGAGAGAGACGATGGGTAGTATCGTGAGGGAGGCATTTGCTTAGACTAGTGAGGGGGTGGGAGATACTGGAGGGGGGTAGGGGGAGGAGGGAGAGAAGGGAGGGGGAGGGTAGGCCTAGATCACGTGATGAGATAAACCCCTCTTCTTCCTCCTCTTCCTTCCCCCTCCTCCTTCCTCCCCTCCTTCCCTTCCATCTTCCTTCCTTAATTGTCTTCCTGTATTTTCTTTCATTTTCTTCCTTATCCTCCATTTTCTTTTTAATTCTCGACTTCCTTTCTCTCTTATACATTATATTCCTATTTTCCCCTTGTATTTCCTTCCTTTTCTTCCTATCCCTTTTCTTCCATCTCCCTTCCCTCTCTCTCCTCTTATTTTCGTAGTCTCTTCTCTCTTTTTCTTCGCTTTCTCATCTTCTGGTCTTGCTCTTATCACAGTCTCCCCCTCCGCATTTTCTTCCTTAATTGCCTCCCCGTATTTTCGTCGTCTTCCTTTTCACTTTTCCTTTACATCCGCAACTTCCTTTCCATCATATTTTCCTTTCGCATTTTCCTCTTATTTATGTCCATTTATTTTTTTCCCTAGGGTGGTCCATTCATCTCAAACGCCGTACATAAATACAGGATTAAGTACTATACTTCGGTCACTGAATATGGGCGTAGCAAGCGTATCAGTGAGGTATGAGGGAAAGTATCAGGTTTTATTCAGTATCTATAATTCTCGAACTGACTGGCTACCGGGCACCTGGTAGGAAAGAGGTGTGTTATGATTGGCAGTGTGACGTCACGGGTCTACCCACAATGCATCAGCGTGTAGCAGGGCTGGGGGCAATAAACAACAATGGTGGTAGTTTTGCGAGTGGATGTGTATTTTTGGGCATTCTGCTGTGCTGACGGAAGACCCAGGACCCACACCAGCTAAGATAACATGGAGGATTTGTAGCGAGGGAGAGTGAGGTTAGACGGACAGATTAAGGTTGTGTGAAAATATGAAGGGTGTTCGTGTCGGCATGACCTATGGCAGGTGGCTGGGTGAGGTGTGGAAGTTTGTGTGTGCACACGAGGCACTGTTTTCGTCCCTGCTATGACCACAGTTACTATAGTTCGTTCACCTTGACT
>NC_136961.1:41919047-41981547 GCF_032717465.1 Coenobita brevimanus | reverse complement strand
CAGCACCCTGAACATCACGCGTCGCCAAACCTTTTCTTCGTCAGCTTCTCCCTTGACGGTGTGGCGGCGGCGGTGGTGGGGGCTGGAAATTCGGAAATGTCTAATCCAGGTGCCTGAAGTTTTTTTGTGGGTGGCTTTGCGCTGATGGGTGGAGGGGCCTTTATACTCTCTCTCTCTCTCTCTCTCTCTCAGAATACTGGCTACTGCATGTGTTCTTCCGTATCCCAAAATCTATAGAGAAGGTCTGGAATTGTGGGCTGGAATCCCTCTTCTGTTTTTGCAATTAACTGATTACCACACTGAAGTAACAACCACAACTCTCACCACACCAAGACCACCGCATCTATCACCACCACCACCATTTCCACCATCAACAGACAATTACTACCATCACTAACACCGCAGGTACCACAACAAACATCACCACTACTATACCACCACCACCACATACACCAACATCACCACAAACACCGTCATCACCTCAACAACAACCACTAATGCCACCACACCAACGACCGCAAGCATCACTACCACCACAACTACAACCACCAAAATTACAACCACACCAATTACCACCACCACAACAACAACCACCACCACCACCACCACAATTACTCCAGCCCACACCGAGTTACAGGAAACTTCAGTGCAGTTCTCTCAGACCCAGCGCACAAAACTCCCAGCCTGCATCTCTCCTGTTTCAGTAGTTTCAGCGACGACGGTGAAACGAGGGAAACTAGCTTCAGGAGGGCTGTGGTTGGGGAGAGGAAGGGGTGAGAGGAAAGGGGGAGCGGGGAGGGTGTGGGGGAGTCGTTAGGAGAGAGGGAGAGGCTAAGGAAGATATGGATGGGCGAAAGGTGATGGGGTTGGGAGTTGGGGAGGGGGAAAGGGTAGAAGAGAGGGGTTAAGAATTGGGGAAGGGAAGGGGTTGGGGAGTGTGGGCGAAGGACAGGAGAGGGAGTGGGAGTTGGGGGAGGGGAGGGGGAGTGGAGGAAAGGGAGGGGTTTTGGCGTGGCTGTGAAACAAGTGAATAAGGACACGTGTGAGCGGTCGCTTTATTGTCACAGGCTGTAATTAAGTCCGGGAGAGGAACTGAAAGACTCTCACTGAACGCCTCCTCCTCCCTCCTCTTCTTCCTCTTCCTCTTCTTTCCTCCTCCTCCTCTTTCTTCCTTTCCTCATTCTTTTTGCTTCATTTTCCTCCTTCATCGTCGTTCTCGTAATCCCCATTGAACGAACGGGTCGTGTGCGTTTTTTTTTTTCTATATGTTTCGGGTCGTTGTACTTGCCGACAGATTTATTTATTTATTTTGCTTGGGAGAAATCCATGTTAGTGAAGGTGAAAATTCTCTCTCTCTCTCTCTCTATCTATCTCGTCCATCATCTTTCTTTCCCCATTCTGTCTCTCTGTCTCTCTCTCTCTCTCTCTATCTATCTCGTCCATCATCTTTCTTTCCCCATTCTCTCTCTCTCTCCTTCCTCGGCCTCTCTTCTCCCCTCTGTTTCCCCTTATCTTACCCCACTCTTTCTCCCTTCTGACATTCCTCTCACCTTCCTCCCTCTCATCTTTATTTTTCTTCATTATTATTTTTTTCTGTCTCTTCCTCACTTCCCCTTTCATCACCGCACCTTAACACTCTCTCTCTCTCTCTCTCGTTTTATCTTCCCCTTTCCTCTCTCCCCACTCTGTTCTCTCCCTCTCACCTCTCCCCTTTCCGCCTCTTATCTTTACCCTCACCGTCTCTCTCTCTCTCTGCTTGCTCTTCCTATCTCCCTCTCCCTCCTCACCTCTCCCCTTTCCTCTCTCTTATCTCCCCTCTCCTCACCTCTCATCTTTATGTCCCTTATCTCCCCCTCATGCCTCTCACTTTTCCCTCTTCCCCCTCCTCTCACCGTTCACCTTCCTCCTCTTCCTCTCCTTCTCCCTCTTTCTTCCTTCCCCCTCTTCCCCTCCTTTTCCCCTCTTCCTCTAATCACAGTCTCATTTCCCCTCCTCTTGTCCCCTCCCTTTGCCTGCCTGCTTCCCCTCCCTCTCTCTCCTTCCCCTTTCTTTCCCCACCTCCCTTTTCCTCCCTTATATACCCTTTCCCCTCACTTACCCCTTTCTGTCCTTTCTAGCTTCTCTCCTTTGACCCACATTTCCCCTCACTTCGTCCCTCCCTTCACTTACCTCTACCTCCCCTCCCCTCCTTTCACTGCATTACCTCCCTCCCTTCATTTCCATCCCCTAATCTCACTTTCCCTTCCCTTCCCCTCCCTTTCCTTCGTGGTTTTTCACTTTTACATCCTCTTCCTTCCCCTCACTTCCCCTAACCAATTTCAATCCATCTCCTCCCGCCTAGCCCTTCCATTAGTCTCCTCCCTCCCCCCATCACTTCACCCCCCTTATTCCCCTCTCCTTCTTTCCTCGGATCCCTACCTTTTCCTCACCATCCTTCCCTTCCTTTCCTCTCACCCTTGCCCTTCCCTCCTCCCCCTTCACCCCTCCCCTCCTCCCCCTTCACCCCTCCCCTCCTCCACTCTCTCTTCACCCCTCCCTCACTCTTTCACTCCTACCCTCCTCTCCCTTCACCTGTACCCTCCTCTCCCTCCACCCCTACTCTTTCCTCCATTCCTCCCCTGCCCTTCCTTTCTCTCCTCTCACCCCTACCCTTTCCTCCCTCCCCTCTCCCCTTTCCCCTCCCCTCCCCAGCACTGCACGTCTCCCCATCACCCGTGCGGGGAAACAAAAGCCCACAAATAGACCCCCAACGAGGCGGAGTGTTCACGCCCGGAGTCGAGGAGTAATTGCTTGCTTCTTCCCGGCGCGTCACTACACTCCTGCTTACTCGGGGGGAGGGGGGGATGTTGAGTGATTGGGAAGGAAATGAGGTTATGATGATTTGATGATGATGATGATAATGAGAGAGAGAGAGAGAGAGAGAGAGAGAGAGAGAGAGAGAGAGAGAGAGAGAGAGAGAGAAAGTAAACGTAGGTAAGTGGGGAACTGAGTTAGATGATAAGAGACTATGTAGGTAGGTAGGTAGCAGGCATGTAGGTAGGCTGACAGAGCTGGGTAAGTGGGTTAGTAGGGTGATAGGAAAGGGGGAATATTTCGTAAAACAGAAGGGTGGTATGTAGGTAGGGAAACAGGGAGACAGACTGATAGGTAGGTAAAAGGAAGATGTAGTTAGTAGACAGGTAGGAGGGTTTAAGTTAGGATGAATGGCAGGTAGGTTAATAGGTAATTGCTATGTAGGAAGGCAGGTAGACACTAACAGACTGGCATGTAGGTAGGTTATGTAGGTAGGTGGGTGGATTAAAGGGCAGAATGTAGGTAGGCAGGTAGGTAGGTTAGTTGGTAAGTAGGCAGGTCACTAGGAAGGCAGTGTTGTATGAAGGTAGGTAGGCTGTAAGTATGGCGGTGAGTGGGTAGGTACACAATGGAAGGAGTGTTTGACAAGCGAGATGGATGATACTATAATTAACACTCATCGTCAGTCAGTCAGTGATGTGTCTGTCTGTCTGTCTGTCTGTTATTTTACTTCTGTATACGTCTACCTTTCTTTTTGTCTGTCTGTCTGTCTGTCTCTGATCATGTATATCTATCTTTCTTTCTGTCAGTCTGTCTCTGTCCATCTGTCTGGAAAATCGGATGCGAAGACTTGAGCAGAAGATTGAGAAAATTGACAGATGCCTGAAGGTATGAGAGAGAGAGAGAGAGAGAGAGAGAGAGGAACAAGGAAAAACAAATGGGAGTGGGAGCAGGATGTTGAAGAGAAAAAACAAGAGGAAGAGGGAAAGAAGGAAGGAGGAGGAGTAGAAAGAAGAAGGGAAAAGGGGAAATGAAAAAAAAAATAAGGATGGGGAAGGAAGGAATGAAGGAGGAGGAGCAGGAGATGGAATATAAAAAACAAGAGGAGGAGGAGGAAAAGGTGGAGGAGGAGGAAAAGGTGGAGGTGGAATGAAGAGAGATAAAGAAGGAAGAGGAAGAGAGGAAAAGAGGAAGAAAAACTGAAGGAGAAGGAACACTGAAGAAATGAGACAGGGAAAAATTTGTTGAAGGAGGAAAAGGAAGAACGAAGTAAGTTGAGAAAAGGAGGCAAGAGAAATGAGGAAAAAGGGAAATGAAACAGACAAGAATAAGAAATGAAAAAAGACAGAAAGATGGAATGAAGGAGGATATAAGGAGAAATAAGGAAGGAAGGACAGGAGGAAGAAAATATAAAGGAAAAATAACAAGTGAAATAAATGAGGGAGAGAAATAAAACTGAGAATTCTTAAGATGAAAGTGAAGGAGACAGTAAATGGCGATGGACAGACTAAAAACACGAAAAAGAGAAGGACGGAGAAGTGAAACTGAGAAAAAAGGGGCGGAACGAAGGAAAGAAAGAAATAATGAAGAAAGAAACGTAGTATAAGAGTCAAAGAAATACGAGCAAAGAAGGAATCGGCAAGACAGATAAAAAAGGAAGGACAAAGATAAGGGAATATAAAGGGAAGAGAAGACGTAAGATTGAGAAGAGGTGTAGAAAGAATAAAATAATGGAAGAATGAAAGAAACAGGAATAAAGAAGGAAGAGAGGGCATAGGACTGTGAAAAAGGGGGAGAACGAGAGAAATTAAAAAAAAAAAGTGAGGAGATATGCTTATTGTTAGTAGGAATTTGACTTTTTTTTGGGGGAACACTTATTGCTGGATTGTAGCCTTTGGTTCTTCCTTTCATTGAAAAAAATAAAAATAAAAGCGATAGAAATAAAACAGGGGATAAAGGAGACGTAAAATTGAGAAAAAAGGAGGAAAATGGAAGAAATGGGAATAAAGAAGAGCGAGGAGACGTAAGATTGAGCTATTAGTATGCAAGTGGAGGAGGCAATTTAAATCAGCCCCCCCTCGCAATCTGTTCTGTCGCACACACTTACTGCTTCCGATTGTCAACGGGGGGCAGGGGGAGGAGGGGAGGAGGAGAGAGGGAAGGCAAGGTGGGAAGGAAGGAGGTAGGGAGAGAAGTGAGGAAATAAAGAGGGGGAAGGAAGGAGGTAGTAAGGAAAGTGAGGGAAGAGGGTGTGAGGGGAAGGAAGGGGGTAGAGAGGGATGTGAGGAAAGAAAGGATGGGGGGAGGGAAGGGAGTAGGGAGAGAAGCAAAGGGAAAGGAGAGAGAGAGAGAGAGAGAGAGAGAGAGAGAGAGAGGTGGGGGGAGACGTGGAACAATTAGAACGTTGTTTATGCCCACCATGCCACAAGTCAGGTATATAGTACTACCTAAAGACTCTCGCTCTGATTACCCCGTGAGAAAGAGAGCTAGCTTTATTTACCTGGGTGAGAGCAAGGACCAGGAAAATGTTGTTATATTGTACAGTTGTTTTTTGTGGGTTTTTCCTTTTTTTTTCAGCATTTTTTAATATGTATATCTATCTATTTATTTATCTACCTAAGATGGTTATAGTGTTCTTGAGTATATGTTCTGTTATCGATGTAAGATGTTCAATTTCTCTCTCTCTCTCTCTCTCTCTCTCTTTCTCCCCTTCCCCTCCTCCCTGGTTTTCAAGAGGGGAGGGAAGGGGAGGCTAAAACTCCTCTTTATCCCTAGTAATTAATCCTTTCTCTCATCCTCTTTGATAAGGAGGGCGAAAATACTGGCTTGCTCTCTCTCTCTCTTTCTCTCTCTCTCCCCCCCTCTCTCTCTCTCTCTCTCTCTCTCTCTCTCTCATGTCTTAACCAATCTGCCTTTCTTCCTGGTTGCTTGGTGTTTATTTCCTTGTTCTTGTCAGTATGTGTCAGTCTATATCTATGTGTCAGACTGCTGTTCATCACGTTATGTCTACCTGTATCTATCTATCTATATATATATCTATCTTTTGTCCCATATGTAAGCCAGTAACATGTCTTTTCTTATCTTTTTTTTTTTTTTTTAGGTCCACCCTTGCCAACGTATTACAATTTCTCAATGTCGTGCCTCTACTACATCCCCTTTCATTCTACAACTTAATAAACGTAACATGCCGGTGGAAATTACAGCTTTTTCACCTTAAAGTGGCGTAGATTCTCGTGTTTTTGTGGTGTATTTCACATTACCTCAGTGGCAGAAAAAGACAGTGCCACAACTCCATATCCTTTTTCATAGCACTTCTTCGTGACTAGCATCGGATTCGTGTGAGGACTGTTACAGCACAGTACTCAAGAAGGAGGGACAGTAGTTTTAGGCCAAGTTAGAGCAAAAGGAGCACAGCACTCAACAAATTTATCTTTACCTGTGTTCACTAATCACACCTTTTCTCCCCAACAGGTAAGTCTGGTGTCTTGGTTACCTGGGGTGCGTGAGTACTGAAAGTTATTATTACAAGCTTATCTCTGTTTGGTAGGAAGGTGTGTTGGTAGGCTGATGTGGTAGCAAGGTAGGCTGGTAGGTAGTTAAGTTGGTGAGACGGTAGGTAAGCTGGCAGGTGGGTAGGATGGTAGGTAATTAGGCAGGGTGGTAGGTAGGGAAGTTGGTAGGACAGTAAGTAAGTAGGTTAATAAGATGGTAGGTAAGTAAGCAGGATGTCAGGTGGGGAAGTTGGTAGGTGGGGAAGTTGGTAGGACGTTAGGTAGGTAGGTAAGTTGTTAGGGGATGAGAAAGAGTTGTCAGTGAGTCTGCTAGGGCCAGGAGAGCTAGGAGAGGCGAGGCTGGCCCCCTAGGAGAGAGCACCGGGGCGAGAGGATTGAGTTTACCGCTTGTGGGGCCACTTTCATCCTCACTCATTACCTGCATTTTCAACAACCTGACTCTCTCTCTCTCTCTCTCTCTCTCTCTCTCTCCACCCTTTCTGTCCATCTCCCTCCCTCCCTCCCTGGTATGCAGACCACGTAGATGTTTCTCAGCGAAGGTAAGCAACTCGGGGAATTGGATTATGAGGGAGGGAGGGAGGGAGGAGGTACGGAGGGAGGAGGGAGGGAGGGTGAAGGGGAAGGGGATACCTTGAATAGAAGGGATAGAGGAAGGGGGGAGGACAGGATGACAGGGGAAGGACAGATGCTTAGAAGGGTAGCAGGGAGAAATTGGAAGGAGGTAGGCAGGATAGGAATGAGGTAGCGGAGGATGGAGGCAGGGACAGAGGGAGTGAATGAGAGGAGGAGAGGAACGGATGGTTAGAAGAGAGGAAGAGAGAAAATGGAGGAGGAAGGGATGAAGAGAGGGATGGAGGAAGGAGATAAAGAAGTGACAAGGAAGAGATAAAATAGATGGAGGGAGGAAGGTGAGGAAGAGAGAGAGAGAGAGAGAGAGAGAGAGAGAGAGAGAGATAAGTACCAAGGAGAGTAAGGAGAATTTAAAGAAGGACAGAAAAGTCTTCCAACACCCCTCTTCTCCCTCCCCTTCCAATCTCCCCTCTGTTCCCTCCCTCCCCAGCCACTCGCATCCCCACCAGCCTCTATCCCCAGGAGACCCGTAAGACTCAAAAAAGATAAAAAAGCCGTCAAAAAAACAAAAAAATATCTAATGAGGCTAAAAAAAAGGGCAATCCGGTCCAAATAACAGGGTCCTTCTCCATAATTAAGACGTCTAATGATTGTCTTCAAAAACAGGCAAGCTTCTTAAACGGGCTCATTACGTCACGCTAAGAAGGGGGAACGTCTTGTGTGTTAGCTCATTAGTTAGTTTTATTTTGCTCCTTTATTTAATGCCTTTTTAAGTACTGTTTTATTTTTATTAGCTTCATTTTTCTGTATCTTGATTCTCTTTGTCATGCTAGTTATTCTTCTGTTGTGTGTGTGTGTGTGTGTGTGTGTGTGTGTGTGTGTGTGTGTGTATCAGACTATCTATTTATCAGTCTGTCGGTCAGGCATTTATTTATATGTATAGACTCGCTGCCTGTTATCTCCCAACACCTTCCGTCAACACCTAGCCAGCGAGCCTCATTCCATTGTTCGAGAGAGAGAGAGAGAGAGAAAGAGAGAGAGAGAGAGAGAGAGAGAGAGAGAGAGAGAGAGAGAGAGAGAGAGAGAGAGAGAGAGAGTCGTAGTCTTTCTCGTCACTGTTACCATGACCACCAGTTACCCTCTACCATTCCCACCACCATAGCTACCATTCCCACTACCACAGCTACCAATCTCTCCCCTAGCTGCCATTCTAACCCCACAGATACATTCCCACAACCATAGCAATCTTCCCGCTACCATAACTACCATGCCCACTATAGGAACAACCTTTCTCACTCCCATAACTACCATTCTCATAACCTAATCGACTTTCCTTGATACCATATACTATCCCACTACCATAACTACAGTTAGTACACCTATGAATTTGCACTCTTCCAACCACTGTCAGTGTCTTAACGTAATAGCAGCCTTCCCCTGAACTGTCTCTACCATAACCCACCACCATTAGCATCACCATCACCACCACCATTACCATCACCACCACCACCACCACGATCACCTTTACCACAACCACCACCATTATAGCCACCACCTTTACCACAGCCACCACCATTACCATCACCACAATCACCACTCCCCTCGCCGACCACCACCACCACCACCACCAGTCCCCTCACCAACCACCACCATTACCACAAACACAGGCACCACCATCCTCCCCCATATCACCAACCCTTGCACCATCCATTCACCCATTGCAATCACCTCCCATTACCCCATTTACCATCTAGTTCACCCATTTACTCATCGAAATCACCCATACACCTCAATAAACGCCTCAGGAATACTTAAATACGCACGAAATAGGATGAAAAATTACGAAAAACCGGGCGAGAATGTTGGTACTTCTGAGAGGAAAAAAATTAACTTGTGATTGGCTAAGACAAAGGCGGGGGGCGTGGCCTTAAGAAGTCAACTGGCCTCGTATTGGCCCTCAGCTCCCCTTGTGAATTTTTTATGTTTACGTTTCAGTTCTCTCTCTCTCTCTCTCTCTCTCTCTCTCTCTCTCTCTCTCTCTCTCTCTCTCTCGTATCATGGAGGAATACTATTTTCACAAACACACACACACACACACACACACACACACACACACACAGAATCACAACACAAACACACACACAAGCAACAGCAGCATCTGAATCCCTCTCAAGATTTATATACCATCTCCCCCTTTCCCCTCCCCCTCCCCCGTAACCCCATCCTGGATAAGCCACCACCCATTGTAAAACCAGCCCCCCCCCCCTCGCCATCACCACTCGATCTCTAGCTGCCCCATCACAACGGCTCTTTGGAGTGACGTCGAGTTCTGAGTGGTTGTTAGCTTAGATTTAGTAACACCTACTGCTTGGCGATTTATTCTGATTGCTGCACCTGAAATTCCTCTCATGTTGCTTATATAGATTACATTAAAAACGGACAAAACTAACGTACAAAGCAGTGTTCAGTTGTACTACGCAAAAATAAATCGCTATGGAATGTGTGCTTGGGAATCTGAACACCACGTCGACATATAAGATAAATTAATAACGCACAGGACATTACTGACGTGTCTTATCCACAAATAAATCGCAAACGAGGAAGTGTTACGGTCTCCTTTGCCAACTGGAACACGGCTCGTCGCTTTCTAATTGGTCCCTCGCGCTGATGGTTAACGTGGTATTGGGATTCTGGCCAATTAGAGGGAATCGTTTTGCTAACAATCGTCTGGAGTGGCGTGGTGTGTGGATCTGGAGTGCTTTGTGTGTGTGTGTGTGTGTGTGTGTGTGTGTGTGTGTGTGTGTGTGTGTGTGTGTGAGAGAGAGAGAGAGAGAGAGAGAGAGAGAGTCAACATCATCACAGTAAGGTGACGTAGGCAGGTGTTGAGTGCGTTGAGAGGTGGGCAGTAGATTGATTGTCCCCAGGTGAATACAGGTATGAAATATGGAAATGAAATCTACAGGTGCAGATTAGCTACACAGGTTGAAAATTACAGGTGATAATAAACTCAGCAGGTGCAAATTAACTCTACAGGTGCAAACTCTACAAATACAGATTAAGTCTAAAGGTGGAAGCATAGTCCACAGGTGTGAAATCTACAGGTGGGAATTGTACAGGCGTTTGTGGCAGTGGGATCAGGTGTAGTCATCCTCCACAATGCCCTGTCCGTGGCCACCAGGAGGCTTACTGGTGTGGGGGGTAAGCTGGGATGAACTAGCTCAATGACAGAGATAGATAGATACCAGCAGATAGACAAATCGATAGAATAAGAGAGAAGATTACTAGACAGAGGGAGAGGAGAGAGAAGACGACAGACAAGAGACAGACAAAAACATAGACTGGAGAGCAATGGAGTGATTCACGTTCACCCTATCACACCTGAAAAATACATTACGAAAATACCCCGTCCATTCTCTTTTAACATCACTACAATAATGATGATGATGATGATGATGATGATGATTACGATTGATGATGATGATGATTTTGTCCACCCCCTTTATTGGTGTGTGGTTGGTGATGCTGATGATGATGATGGAAAGGCGAGTAAAAATAAATATATATATGTCATAGAGGTGAGGAGGAGGGGAAAGGAGGACCTACTGTGTGCTACCCTGCCCCATTCTCACCGTGGCTTGTTATAAAGTTAGCTAGAGATGGAGGTGGTTGAGTAATGAGGTGTTTGTGGTCGCACCTGGGTAACGTAATGATTGGGGCAGGTGGGGTGATGGGGAGTGGGGTAGAGAGGGGGGGGGATGAGGGATGGGGGAAAGGTGAAGGAGGGAAGATGTGGCGATGGGGTAGAGAAGAGAGGGAGTAGGTGAAAGAAGTGAAGTAAGAGACAGAGTGAGGAAGAGAGGCGTAGGTGAGTGTGAGTAAGGGAATTGAGATGGGATGGGGGAAGAGAGAGGGATAGGAAGGGAGATGGAGTGAGGAAGGGGTAAAAGAGAAGGAATGGGAAGTAGGAGCAGAGAAGGTGAGGTTAGGTAAAGAAAGAAAAGATGAAGAGGGAAGAGGACGTTAGGAAAATGAGAGTAGCGATGCAGAGGAGGGGAAGGAAGATCAGACTGGGATGGGGATTGGAGGGTGTAGAGGGGTTGGATGACTGGGGGAGGTATGGTGAAGAGATGGAAGAGGAATGAAGAGAGGTGGCAGGGAGGGAAGAAGTGAGCCTAGCTGAGGAGGAAGGGAAGGAAGGGGAAGGGAGGTTGAGGAGATAAGGAAAGCTGGGGTGGGGTGAAGAGAAGGATGGAAAGAAAAGGAAAAGAAAGATGAAACTAGATGAACTAAGGAAGGGAAAGAAATGTGTGATGAAGAGAGGGGGAAATGGAGGTGAAATGAGAGGAGAGAGGAAGGATAAAGTAAACAGATGGCACCTGCTTCAGTTAAATGTTTTTTATGTACCCTAGAAGAGGAACTGCTGTTATTTGCCCAACCTGACTCAATCTGTCACCTGTCCTGCCTCACTCACTCACCCGCCTCATGAACTCATCTGCCTCATTCACCTTCCTCACATTCCGCCTCATTCACCTAGCTAACTGCCTCACTCACCTGCCTCACACTCCGCCTCATTCACCTAGCTACCTGCCTCACTCGCCTAGCTCACTCACCTGCCTCACTCACCTGCCTCACCTTTCCAACAGCGGACGGCTCGTTATAAGGTCGGCGCTAATGTAGGCTTTTTTTTTTTTTTTTACGTGAAGATGTGGTTGTAGGAAGGGAGGAAGGAAAGAAGGGGAGTGTATAGGAAGGAAAGATAGAAGATTTGAATAAAAAGGAAGGAAAAGATAAGAGGAATGAAGAATGGGAAAGAAATGGAGTAAAAGGAAGAGAACGAGGGACGGGAAGAGAATAATGAGTGGAGAAGCGGGAAAGAGAAATAAGAAAATAGGAGAACAGGTGAAGATCTGAGGAACAGTGATGAAACGGAAGAAGAAAGGAAGAAAGAGTGGAAAGAGAGAAGGAAGGAAGGAAGGATGGAAGGAATCAAGGAAAGGAGAGAAAACAGGAAGAAAAAATGGAAAGGGAGTGAAGAAAAGGAGTGTGAGATACAGAAAGGAAGAATGGAAGAAGGATGGGAGGGAGGGAGGGAAAGGTGGTGTGATGGAGGGAGGGAGGGGAGAGAGAGAGGGAGGGAGGAGGAGAGCTATGTTAGCACTGCAATTAACACTTAGACATGCAAAAAAAAAAAAAAAAAATCACTCCGAAAAAATGCGAAATGAAACAAATATTAAATGAGCTGTGGGTAAGGGGAAGGGGGAGAGGGGGTGGGGTGGGGGAGGGGAGAGGTGAAGGGGGAGGTGAAGTGGAGGAAAGAGGGCAATGAAAGGGGAAGGGAGAGAAATGAGAGAGAGAGAGAGAGAGAGAGAGAGAGAGAGAGAGAGAGAGAGAGAGAGAGTATATTGCTCTTACCATCCCAGCTACCTAAGTCATATAACTGGTCTTCTGTCCTTCCTCCATCCTTCTGTCCCTTCTCTCTTCATCCTTCTTTCCTTCCTTCTTCCTTCTCTCTCTCCCTGTATATATCTACCTATCTGTATATCTATCCGCGTTTTTCTGCCTATCCATATAATTACCTTCCAGATCACCCAACTTTTTCCCTTTACCTCCCTCCCTCCCTCCCTCCTATCTCGTCTTTCTACCTCCCATCCCACTCCTCCTACCCATGTCTCTCTTACCTACGCTTTCCCTTCCCCTTTCTCATACCTTTCCTTCTTCCTACCCCTTTTCTTGCACTTCCCCTCCTCTCCCCTCCCCTCCCATCATTCATCTTCCTCCTCCTCCCCTTCCCTCCTCCCCTCCGTTCCCCTAGAAAGGTAAGCAAGGAAGAACTCAAGATGACCTGATACTGTGGCTGCTAGGGGGGGTGGGGAGAGAGAGGGAAGGGGGAGGGAAAGGGGAAGGGGAAGGGGAGGGGAAGGGGAGGGGAAGGGGGAAGGAGAAAGGGGAAGGGGGAAGGAGAAAGGGGAAGGGGGAAGGAGAAAGGGGAAGGGGGAAGGAGAAAGGGGAAGGGGGAAGGAGAAAGGGGAAGGTGGAGGTGAGGAAATGCAAGAGGGGAGGGGGAACAGATGATGGGTACGAGTATGGGGAAGGGGGAGTGGGAATGGGAGAGGGGAGAGACAGAGCAAGATACCACCTACCCTCTCCTTCTCCCCATTCCCTTCCCCTTCCCCCTCTCTCCTCCTCTCCCTTCCCCCCTCCTCTCCCCTCCCCTCCTTTTATTGAGCGGGGGAAGCGTGCACCAAGCCTAGATGCTAATTTTACGACTCTTAGTGTTATGAGGGGGAGGAGAGGGAGGGGGAAGAGGGGAGGGGGAGAGGGAAGAGGGGGAGAGTTGAAAGGATAGAGGAAAGGTAAAAAGAATAAGTGATGAAAGAAGAGAGAGAGAAGAGCGAAGAAACAGGAAGGGGGAGGAGAAAGGGGAATGAAACAGGGGGAAGGAGAAAGGAAGAGGAGAGAGGAAAAGGAGGAAGGGGAAAGAAACAGGTGAGAGGAAGGGAGAAAGGGGAATATAAAAGGGGGAAGGAGGAAAGTTAAAAAATAGGCGATTAATATATGAACAGAGAAAAAGTTAAAAGATACGAGGAGACGGGAAGGGGGAATTGAAAGGTGGATGGGGTAAGCTTGGACAGAAGATTAATGGAAGAGTAGAGAGAAGAATGGATGGAAGAAAGAGAAAGGGAGAAAGAAAAAGAGAGAAGGGAGTCTCTTTCCTTCCTCACCACCAGCTCATCTTCCCCTCCATCCTTCCGTCCTCTTTTCTCTCTTCCTCCATCCTCCTCATCTTCTCTCATCTCCTTCTTCATCTTTCCCTCCTTTTTCATTTTCCTCTCCTCTTCACTCCCACCCCTTCCACTTATCTCCCCCTTCTTTCATTCCTCCCCAGTCTTTCTACACCCTTTCATTACTTCCACCTCGCGCTCTTCCCATTTCCTATCCCTCCCCTACCTATCCACTTTCCCCATCCTCTCCCCTACCTCGGCAGCCTCTCCCCTCCTGCACTCCCTTCCCCTCTCTCTTCCACACCCCTTTTCCTTCCTCACTTGTTCCCCTCGTCCCTTCTTTATCTTTTTCCCCTCTTCTATCGCTTCAAATTATCGCTATTCCTTTGCTAAACCCTCCAATGCGTCAACACTTTTTTTTTTTTCATTCTTGCTTCCAACCACACGAATTTACGCAGTGGGAAGGACCTGCGTTAATTATACTATCACCTGGGAAATTTACCTTTACCTGTTTGATAATCACACCTGTCCCCCCACCTGTAAGTCTGGTTCCCTGGTTGACTGAGGTAGTGATTCTCTCTCTCTCTCTCTCTCTCTCTCTCTCTCTCTCTCTCTCTCTCTCTCTCTCTCTCTCGTTTCTTTGTTTTCTCACTGCGGGTGGTTGAAGTGTGTGTCTTGCTTGGAGTGACTCGGCATTTCTGAACCGATTGTCACTCGAAGGGGAAAAGATCAGACTCCTCCATGTTTCCTCCACAGTGCCGGAGAGAGAGAGAGAGAGAGAGTGGAGGAGGAAGGAATGATGGAGAAAGAGAACCCTGGAGGGGGGAATGGAGGTACACCTTGAGGGAGGAATGGGGAGGAAAGGAATTTGGAAAGAAACAGAGGAGAGATGTCTACATGAGAGAGAGAGAGAGAGAGAGAGAGAGAGAGAGAGAGAGAGAGAGAGAGAGAGAGAGAGAGAGAGAGAGAGAGAGAGAGAGAGAACAAAAAACTAAGCCATCGTACTAAGGTAGTCAAACTCGCACAGGTATATTTCCCTTTTTTTTTTTTTTTTTTTTTTTTCCCCCGCCCTGCTACTCGTCCAGCATCTCTTTCTCGGGTGGATAAAAGAGAGAGAGAGAGAGAGAGAGAGAGAGAGAGAGAGAGAGAGAGAGAGAGAGAGAACAAAAAACTAAGCCATCGTACTAAGGTAGTCAAACTCGCACAGGTATATTTCCCTTTTTTTTTTTTTTTTTTTTTTTCCCCCGCCCTGCTACTCGTCCAGCATCTCTTTCTCGGGTGGATAAAAGAGAGAGAGAGAGAGAGAGAGAGAGAGAGAGAGAGAGAGAGAGAGAGAGAGAGAGAGAGAGAGAGAGAACAAAAAACTAAGCCATCGTACTAAGGCAGTCAAACTCGCACAGGTATATTTCCCTTTTTTTTTTTTTTTTTTTTTTTCCCCGCCCTGCTACTCGTCCAGCATCTCTTTCTCGGGTGGATAAGCTTTTGTTGTGTGTGTGGCCGCGGGCGTGTTATGGCGGCTATTAGGACGCGTAGTTTGTAAACCCCGAGACAAAACGGGGCATAGCATTCCGGGCCTGACCACTGGAGCCCTTTCTTGTTCATTGGCCATCACTGACTCGATCCTCCGCCAATGGGATCACCCCTCTCATGCCTGCAAGGGTTGGGCCTTTGTTTACATCTGGGCACTTTTTTTTTTTTTTTAGTTTTCTGTTTTCGTTTTAGTTTTATGAGCGTATTGGCAGACTGGAATTATTTTGTATATTGGCAGACAAATTATTTTTTTTCACCTCCTTGCTTCATTCCTGCTTTGTTTACATCCTGGCACTTTTATATCTTTCTGTTTTCTTTTAAGGTTTATGACCGTATTGGCAGACTAGAATTATTTTGTATACTGGCAAACGAATTACTTTTTTATGTAACCGCTGTTTCCTCGTTCTTGTTTTAATTCTTGCATTGTTTACATCCGGGGATTTTTTCTTTTTTAGTTTGATGAGTATATTGACAGACTGGAATTATTAATGCGGAAATAATGAAGGTCACATCCAACCCCTCCAGTTCGAAAAATCCAAATTGAGTAAAACAGCCATAAAACTGTAAGAAGAAAATAGGAAAGTATGTTACCGCAATGAAGAAGTTGAAGGGAATGTTTATATTTACTAGAATCGAATGTTCCAAGTGTTTACGCAATCAATTGAGACGTATAACCATTGTGACATTATTTTAGACTTTTATGCTTCCTATGTTGCAGTTTGCTGTTGATTAAGGGGTTCTGAATATTGATCTGTGGTCGACGTCAATGCTCTCATTATTTTGCCTAATCAAGAAGCATGTCTTTGTAGTCATGAGCTGGGATTTTAGATTTCCGCCTGATTGTTTCTATGATTATTTAATTTATTGTCTCTTTTGGCCTAACAGCTCATACATATAACTTTAGAATCTTTGGTGTTCACAGTTTTTTCTTTTGTCCTTTTATTTTTGTAACATAAAGTATTAGGGAATGATGATCGCTGTCTGACTCGATTGTTCTGACCCGTTAGGTAGCACGTATTTGTAGTCTGGCATTATAATTGTACATTTATTTATTTATTTATTTACTTATATTTTGCCATGTGTGCACTGGGAAGGTTTATGAAGACTGGTAACTGCCCGACATACACATTCCCAGTGTTTCGCCTAATCAAGTGAGACGTGTGTAGTACTGATTATTATTATTTCTTTACCTTTTTATTGATACTTTTGTCTCCTCCGGCGTAGGTGAATACTAAAATGCTAATGCTTGGCCAACTAAAATACTCCCAGTGTTCTTTCGGACTGTGAGGCTGTCAGTGTTTTGCCTAATCAGCCGAGACGTGATGCCCGAGGCGCGGCAAGCCGGGAAATGCCTTACAGGATCGCGGCTAATTTGTGCCATAAAGTTGAAGTGTGGGACAAGTGTTCCCTCACCTGACCCGCTGCCGGCTACACCACCACCACCACAGCCACACCACATGCCACCTGCCACCTAAACTGCCACATCGTAAACTGACCCCTACCCTAACGTAACCTAATATAACAACTTACTACCGCTTAACCTACTATGATCTAACCACCACTCCTACAGCCACACCACCTGCTATCATTTCCTACATCAGATAATCACATCTTCATCACCTGCCACCTTATATCACCCAGAAACTCGACACTTCACCTACCACATCGTAATTTCACCTAGTTACCTACCACCTCCCCCCTACCAGCTCTCTACCTACACCAACCACCTATCACCACCTGCACATACGACCTCTCCGTCTACCACCTACCCCCTCACCACCTACCACCTCCCCCTCCACCACTCCACCTACCACCTCTCCACTTCTCATATTTTCACGTAACACTTTCCCCGTGATAAGATTTTACAACTAGCTAATAATTTCTCTGCTACAGACTGCATTCCTTACCTGATGGTGACACTCTACTTCTCTGCCACCATCACCACCATCCTGCCACCAATATCACCATTGTCTTTTATAGTATTTTAATACATCTTTCTCATACACACACACACACACACACACACACACACACACACACACACCATAATTAACTCATACATACGCCACCACCACATCCACAACAATAACCAAGACACATGGGCAAGGAAAAGGACCCCATATCCATAAGGCGAAAGAATGTTACCTTACTGAAGAAACCCCATTTTTTCCCCCATAAATTTTTTCCCTCGAGGCTGCAAGACCTGTGTTTAGGCTATGACGATTTTTTTTTTTTTTTTTTTTTTTTTTTTTTGTGGATCCCGTGATAAATAAGTCCAGGCTGGTGAAAAGAAAATGGGAGAGAATGAAAGCAACGTAGCATATCGGAGCTGGAGGGCCTTTTGTTTGGCAATACGGGGGAATGTTAC
Organism: Coenobita brevimanus; assembly: GCF_032717465.1. Classification (NCBI taxonomy): domain Eukaryota; kingdom Metazoa; phylum Arthropoda; class Malacostraca; order Decapoda; family Coenobitidae; genus Coenobita; species Coenobita brevimanus. The sequence goes on along the minus strand of NC_136961.1, from coordinate 41,964,052 downwards.
CTATGTGGGTGAGACGGGGAGGAGGTGGTGTTACGTGTGTGTGTGTGTGTGTGTGTGTGTGTGTGTGTGTGTGTGTGTGTGTGTGTGTGTGTTTTGAGGTACCAATAGAAAAATGCATACTCAGGTTACCGGAGTGGTGATGATGATGATGATGATGTAGATGGTGGTGGTATCTTAATGAAGGATGATGATGATAATGACGATGATGATGGTGATGGTTTATTGATGTTATAATGAATAGCAGTATAACGACTACGATCACTACTATTATCACCCCATGTACTATAGGCGGCCACACCATTATGAGGTTATATTGCGGTGCTTACAATGCCACGCCAGGAATGGGTTAGTACAGGACCAGGATGAAAGGGGTATGGTGTGTGTGTGTGTGTGTGTGTGTGTGTGTGTGTGTGTGTGTGTGTGTGTGTGTGTGTGTGTGTGTGTGTGTGTGTGTGTGAAGACGGTGAGGAAGAGTGGAAAGAAGGGGAAGAGGAAGAGGGGAGGGCATTGGAGGGAGGAGGAGAGGTGAAGGGGGAAGAGAAGGAGGTGAAGGGAGTAGAAAGGAAGGGAAACAGCAACAGCCGTACTGGTTCTTTCTAGGGTGTTTGTTACAGGATAAGTTATAACTAACGTAACTGTTCTAAGACAAGGATAGGAAAGGAGAGAGAGAGAGAGAGAGAGAGAGAGAGAGAGAGAGAGAGAGAGAGAGAGAGAGAGAGAGAGAGAGACGGGTGGGGGTGATAAATGGGATAAGGAGGGTAAGAGTAAGGACAGTATTATTTGACTGTGAATTATTTGTTCGTGTGCGAGAATAAAGGATGGATAGCGTAGATGAATAGGAAGATAGGTCGCCAGGTAGTTAGCTGACTAGACAGGTAAATACCGTAGACAGACAGGTAGATAGGTAGATGAAAGCATAATAGACAGTGACATAAATGGAGAGACAGCCAGAAAAAAACACACTGACATCAGCAAGAAAATTGTTCAGAAGAATGTTGTATAGTGAGTGTGTGTGTGTGTGTGTGTGTGTGTGTGTGTGTGTGTGTGTGTGTGTGTGTGTGTGTGTGTGTGTGTGTGTGTGTGTGTGTGTGTGTGTGTGTGCCCTCAAATTTGTGCACATATAAGTGAGCGTGGCCGTGTGTGCGTGTAGCGGAACAGACAATTATGTTTATACGGTAAATTAGTCCCCAGTCACCGAATACGGGGGATAGGGGAGGAAAAAGTACCTCTCCATCCGTGACACTCCCAAGGCTAGCGGAGTGGCGGGGAGTGAGTGGGGAGAGAAATGGAAGGGTGGGAAGTGGAGTGGAGGGGGAGGGAGTACATAGTCACAAGGGTGGGGAGTAGAGAGGAGGGAGTGAAACAGGAAGTAGGGGTGGAAGCATGGGAAATGGAATGGGGTGAGTGAAGTAAAGGAAGGGAAGAATGGGGAGTGGAGTGGGGTGAGTGTAGTCGAGTAGGGGGTTCAGGGGTGGAAGGTTGGGGAGAGGAGTGGGGAAAGCAGTAGACGGGGGGAGGGGAGGGGAATAAGGAGTAAGGGAAAGGTATGTTAGACAGCTGGACAGAGTGATGACTAGATGGGTAGAGAAGGTAGGCGGTGGGCCATCAGGTAGGTAAGTAGAAATATACGTAGGTAAGTAGACAAGTAGAAATAGATAGGTACTCGCAGACACTCAATCAGACAGGTAAAGAGACAGGTAGATAGACTGACAGACGGGTAGATAGACAAACAGGTAGACGGCCAGGTAGGGTGAACGCAGAGCCCAGGTGAAGGGGAGGTACTAATTTGTTTACCACCTGCTATAAACAATGATGGGGGCCCACTGGACGCTCAGGTGGACGGCCAGGTGGAGTGGATGTCGGAGTGATGGTGTGGATGGTGGAATGGTAGAATGATGGTAGATAGCTATATAGATAGATACATAGGTACAGGTAGGTAGGTAAGTAACTGTTGATATAGAGGTATAGATAGATCGATAAGTAGAGGAAGACAGATAGAATAATACGGACAGGTAGATCTAGTTATTATTCACGGACGTGGCAAAATATGATAAAGATAGTAAGATAGGATCGTGTATAACAATGACGAAGGGTAAAGAAAGATAGGGTTGCTTGATAATATACAGAAAGTAAGATGGACAGATAGACAGATAGACAGAGATAGATAGATGGATAGATTAACAGACAGACAGACAGACAGAGACAGATGCAGATTAAGACTGATGGGCAAACTACACCAATTAAGAGTGTGAATTAATACTATTCAAGTTTTAAAAGCCCCATTCTCCATACATAAAGAGTGTGTGTGTTTGTGTGTTTGGATGTTCGGCATTAACATATGGCGAAAACACACACACACACACACACACACACACACACACACACACACACACACACACACACACACACACACACAGAATTAATAAGGAAAAAACACTCTTGACTTGGACCTTTATTGACTCTCTCTCTCTCTCTCTCTCTCTCTCTCATTGTTTCTCCTGTTTGTTAACCATCGCAATTAAACGAATAAAGAGGCTGGGAGAATGGCAAAATTCGGCTCTTATAAACGAAGTAATCTCTCAACTCGATAAGGAGAGGAGGGAGGGGAGGGGAGGGGAGAGGAAATACGGGGGAGGGAGAGGAAACAGAGGGGGTATTCTAAAAGACGTGTTGCTAATTATTTGGAAGCCTTCCCACTTGACTCCCCCTCTTCTCTCTCTCTCTCTCTCTCTCTCTCTCTCTCTCTCTTTCTCTCTCTTCTTTGCGCCCACACACTCACTTTCCTTTCTGTCCTCTTCCTCTTCACCTCCACCACTCCCTCTTATTTTCCACACACCAACACTCTCCTACTTTCCTCTCTCTCTCTTAACTCCTAGCCCCACCTCAACCTCTCCTCTCCCTCTCGCTTCCCCCACCCAGCTACAAATCCACACTCCCCTCCATCTCCCTCTCTCTATCCTTCTCGCTCCCTCTCCCTCTCCATTTCCCTCTCCCTATCCCCCCCCCATCACCCTCACCACTTTTGTACTCACCTCTCCCTTCCCCACCCGACCACTCTCATCCTCTTCTTCTACCCCCTCCTCCCCTCCCCCCACCACACACATCCTTGAAACCCTCCTCCTCTTCTCCCACCACAAGCTCCACTTCTTTCCCCTCCCCCTCCCGCCCCCTCATCCCCACTTCTTCTTTCAGCCAGACCAGGCCACACATATTCTTCTGCAAGCAATTAAAAAAATGGATCACAAATTTTCGTTCACCTTCGCTCAGGCTCGTCCCAGGGGTAGTAGATGGGGGGCGACGATCCCGGACGAAAGATTTTGAGAAGTGGAGTCTGAGAGGAGCGAGAAGAGGCCAGATAATTAGAAACGAGACTAATGATAAGTAAACTGATCTTAATCTGGCTGGTTGCTGGACCCCCTTTCTCTTCTTTTCTTTGGTTCCCCCTCCTCTCTCTCACCACTTTTCATCATCTTATTCTTATTCTTCTTTTCATCATTTTCCTGTTCTCCTCCTTCTACTCCTGGTGTGGCTGTGGTATGGCGGTGGTGTGGCGTAGCACTAAAATGTCGTGGTGCTGTTGTGTGGTGTGGCAGCTGGGTATGGCAGTGGGGAGTGGCAAAGTGTGGTGTGGTCTTGCAGTTTGGTGTTGCAGTGTGTGGTACGGCAGTGTGTTATGTGGCAGTGTGAAGTGAAGAAGTGTGCAGTGTGTGGTATGACAGTGTATGTGGTATGGCAGTGTGAAATGTATAGGCCCTCTCCCACTTCGGCGAAAGTGTGGAAGATAAAGTCACGATGTGTCAAAAATCCTTAATCGTGGGTATTCGTGATCAAAATCTTGTTCATTCGTGGCATGTCGCCGATACGTCGCACGAGGTGGAAATTTGTCGTGGGGGGCCACGACGTTTTCATGCTGCATGAAAACGTCGTGGCCCTCCACGATTTTGTAAAATTTTGCAGATTAGTCATCGACAACAAGGCAACGCCTCGGCGAAGTTGCCGATTACCCGGCGTATAAACCACGTATGATCGCCGACATCGGCGAGACGTCGGTGGTGAAAAAAACCGTTGAGATGTCATACGGTCATACGGCGAAGCGTCGGCAATGTATCGGCGATGCATCGGTGAGGTTAATACGACATAGCCTACTTAAACCGTACGATATGTACCGGGTTGTGCGACAGTAATATTTCATCTTATGAATGTCGGTGATATATCGCCGACATTTCGCGGATGAACCGTCGATTAATCGCCTTAAATATGCCGATGACGGCGAGGCACCTGAGATGGCCTCGGCGTTTTGTCTGCGAGGTGCGTGCGATGCATTCGCCGACACATCGACGATACATCGTCGACAGCACGCCGCCGTTGTACCTTTATCACCGTTGAGTCGCCATAAAAAAACCCGTTAAAATTTGAATTTAGAATAATGCGCATTACGCCGACATATCGGCGATATGTCGGCTACTAGTCGCCAGTTATATCGTATACCCCGCCGAGGTGTCGGCGTTTTGTCGTACTGGTGTCGCCGGTATTACGCCGACACCACGATTCTTGGTCAGAATCGTCGACACATCACCGACTTCGGCCACGATTTTCATCGTGGCTTCATCGTGCCTATTTACGCCGAAGTGGGAGAGGGCCTTAACAGTGGTGTGGTATGGCGGTGGTGTAGTGTCGTGTGGCTGGAATACAGTACCACATCACACGGTTAGTTCGTGCTGAAATTACCTTATATATGAAGTGTGTGTGTGTGTGTGTGTGTGTGTGTGTGTGTGTGTGTGTGTGTGTGTGTGTTTCTCTTTTCCTTCATGTTATTTATTCTCTCTCTCTCTCTCTCTCTCTCTTTACATTCCTTCTTACTCCTTCCCTCCTTTTCTATCACTCTTCCTCCCTTCATCTCATTGTCACTCCCTTCCCTCTTTCCCTCACTCCCCTTTCCTTTCCTCATCTCCCTTTCCCCTTCCCTCACTTTCCCTCCTCCTCTCCCTCCCTTCCCCTCATCCTCTCTCCCTCCCTTTCCCTCACCCTTTCTCTCTCTCTCCCTTTCCCTCACCCTCTCTCTCCCTCCCTCCCTTACTCTCGACACCCACGCATTTACATCAATCCATTTTCATCTCTCAGCCTGCTTCCCTTGCTAGTTAAGACAGAGGGGTGATGGAAGGTCTCTCTCTCTCTCTCTCTCTCTCTCCATATAATTCATTCCCATTTCAAATTACAACCAAATTCCCTTTCTCATATTTTCCCCTCCTTCCTCTTCTCTCCCCTCTTCCTTCCCCTCTACTTTTTTATCTCCCCTTCCTCTTCCCTAGAACCCCTCATCTCTCTTCCTCCCTGCCAGCTTCCCCTCCTTCCTCTTCCTCCCCTCTTCCGCCTTCCACACTCCCCTCTGTTCCGTCTCTTCCTTTCTGCTTTCCTCATCTTCTCTCTGCCTCCTTCGCTTCCATTTTCTTTCTATGCAGGCCTTCCCTCCTTTACACACACACACACACACACACACACACACACACACACACACACACACACACACACACACACACAGCCGAGAATGTCTGTTGTTGATTCTTGCTGTAGTCTGTTTGTTGTCACTGGAAGGAACTGGTCCACTGCCACACGATGAGAGCAAAGGGGTAGAGGGGTATTAGTGAGGGGGAGGAGGGGTGTTAGTGAAGGAGAGGGGAGTGATAATAGTGAGGATGATAGTGAAAGAGAGGATGATAGTAGAAGAAGGGAAGATAGTGAAGAAAGGGAGGCAGAAAATGGGGAGTAATTAAGGAGGGGGGCGAGATGGGAGGGGGGGCGGGTCCTTAATGTGGCCTGGGGGGCGTTTGGGGGGCAGGGAGGGGAGAGGAGGGGCTGGTGGCTTCCTTCCTCTTCTTTCTTCACCCTGTTTCCCCTCCCCCTCTCTCCCCTCAACCTTATTTACTCATATATCTTACTTATTACCACCATTTACTTATTTCTATTACGTATTTTAATTTATATATTTCTGGTTATATTTATCGGCTTCTTATTCACATTTTTTATTAACTGATGCATTTTTCAGATTACCTAATTTTTTTATCTCTTTCCTTTTTCCTTTTATCAGTTCTTCCCATCATCCAAGAACAACATATTCGCCTTAAGAGGTGGAGTATGTCTTCCCTTCTCCTCTGATTCGTGTCCCGAAGATGATTGCCAGTAGTGGTATGATGGTGATGGTGATGATGATGATGATGATGGATACAGTAAAAAAAATTGACAATGATGATGGTGACGTCTCCCTCTCTCTCTCTCTCTCTCTCTCTCTCTCTCTCTCTCTCTCTTTTATGCCTATTTTATTCGCTTTTTATGTCAGCACCTTAGGGCGTTCACGTCAGTCAGGCCTCGCGACTTTGATAATAAAAAGTAGTAGACATTGGCTGACGCTCTGGCTCTAACTGGGCTGACGCTCTGACTTCAGCCTGACAAGGGAAAGAAGGGGGGGGGGAATTAAGCTTTGCTTGTGTTACTTGGAGATAAATGGTGAAATCTCTCTCTCTCTCTCTCTCTCTCTCTCTCTCTCTCTCTCTCTCCAGACGATTTTAGTCAGCTTAAGAGGTAAGATAAATCCCTCATTAATCCTTACGTTATTGATTCTTCCTTAATCCTTGTATAATCTATTGGTGGCAAGAGAATTATATAGAAATGGTGTCCTCGGCCTAAAGAGCTTAAAATCCTCTTAAAATCCCTGCCGAATCCCCTGCCATCCATACTTAATTTGATATCATTAAATCTCCTTTCGTCCATGACTTAACACCTCTTCTGTATAATCACCCCCTGTCTCCATCCCCTGCCTCCCTTCCTCCACTCCCCTGCGCCTCTTCTTCCACCCCCTGCCTCTCTTCCTCCACTCCCCTGCCTCTCTTCTTCTACCCCCTGTCTCCCTTCCTCCACCACGTCTGTCTTCCTACACCCCTGCCTCCCTTCCTCCACCCCCTGCCTCCCTTCCTTTATCCCTTGCCTCCCTTCCTCCACCCTCTTCATACCTAACTCACTCCTTTTCTTTCCCTCCCTCCCTCCCTCACCCCTTCTCTTCCTCATTCCTTGCCTATCTGCCTCCCCTTCCCTGCCTCATCCCTTCCCTCTCGACCCTATTCTTTGCCTTCCTATCTCACCCCTTCCCTTCCTCACCCCTTCCCTGTTATCCCTCTTTGCCTCACCCCATGTTTCACTTCCCTTGCTTCCTCATTCTTTGCCTACATACTTCATCTCCTGCCTCAACAATTTCCTGCCTGACCCTTTCTCTGCCTCATCTCCTGCCTCACCCACTGTCTCACCCTTTTTCTGCCTCATCCCCTGCCTCACCCTTTTTCTGCTTCATCCCCTGCCTCACCCTTTGTCTGCCTCATCTCATGCCTCACTCCTTCCCTGCCTCACCCCCTGCCTGCCTCAGTGGTAAGTCCTCCCTGCCTAACTCCCTAAATTAATTCCCGTAAAGCCGTCACTGCACCCCACCTTCCGTCCCCAGAGGCAGGCAGCACAAAAGGCAGGAAGGCAGGCAGGGAGGCAGGCAGGAGGGTGGGGGTAGGCAGGTTGGAGGGAGGGGGAGGGGGAGATGGGGTGGTCATGTGTGAGATGAAGAGAGAATGAGAATGATGAGGCTGCAAGGATGAATGATATAGATAGATAGATGGAGAGATTGACAGACAGGTAGATAGATGGATGGATGGATAAATGGATGGATGGATAGATAGATGGATGGATGGATGGATGGATGGATGGATAGGTGGTAGACTGAGAAGACAGATATGCATATACGAGTGTATATATATATATATATATATATATATATATATATATATATATATATATATATATATACAAAGAAAGAGAGAGAGAGAACAGAAATTAGGGAGGCTGGACAGGAAAGAAAAGAGGGGGAGAAACGAAGAAAGAGAGGAAGGGCGTCAGGAAGTGTGTGTCGGAGAGAGAGAGAGAGAGAGAGAGAGAGAGAGAGAGAGAGAGAGAGAGAGAGAGAGAGAGAGAGAGAGAGAGAGAGAGAGAGAGAGAGAGAGAGAGAGATTCGAAGTAAGAAGGAAAATGGAAATATGTCAAGAGTGTGAGAAGGAGAGAGCGAGAGCGATATGAAGAAAGAGAAAAGGGTCGAGAGAGAAAAAGAAAGAAAAAAGGGAGGACATGGAAGCATAGACACACAAAGACGAGAGAGAGAGAGAGAGAGAGAGAGAGAGAGAGAGAGAGAGAGAGAGAGAGAGAGAGAGAGAGAGAGAGAGAGAGAGAGACTGTTAAGAGTGAGCACTGCGTGATAGGTAGGGGGTGTGGGAAGGGGAGAGGGAAGATCATGAAAGGAGAAGGGAGCAAGGAGGCGGTGACTGTAGGAGGGGAGAGGAGGGAGAAGGGAGCGAAACATGGGGGGTGGGAGACGGGAGTATGGGAAAGGGAGGAGCAGAAGACAGTAAAAAGGGGAAAGGGAAGGAACCATTGAGGGGGAAGAGCAAGGAGTTAATGTGGGAAAGAGGGAGAAAGGGTGGAAGGGGGAAGGGGGGACGAGGGGGAAATGGCCACAGGGAGAGAGAAGGGGACGGAGGGCAAAGAAAGAGGAAGGGTAAGGAGAGGGGAGAACACCAAAAGGGAGAAAGAGGTAGAGGTATGAAGAAAAGTACACTGAAAAGAAGACAGGGAAGAACCAAGGGATGAAGAAGGATCAGAAACGGGGACTGAAAAAGAGAGGAAGAAAGAGAGGAGACCAGGGCGTGAGGGGAGGGAGGAGGGTGAAGGAAAAGGGACTAAGAGAGAGAGAGAGAGAAAGAGGGAGAAGGGAGAGGAGGAGAGTGAGGGGGAAGTGAAAGAATAAGAGAGGAAAAAGGTGAGAGAGGATGAAGTTAAAAATTTTCTTCAAACAAACGAAGCGGAAGACGGTATGCATTTTCTTTCTCAACCAACAGCGTGAGAAATATGTGAATAGTTGCGATGTGAGGTGCAAGGAATGACCCCCTCTTTCTTCCTACTGTGAGAGAGAGAGAGAGAGAGAGAGAGAGAGAGAGAGAGAGAGAGAGAGAGAGAGGAGATAAAAATGGTCAGGTCCAGCAGATATCAGAGGAATCCTTGACACGAGAAGGGAGATGATGAGATAACCAGATGGGTACATAAATTTAGATATCCCTAATTATATTTATACATAAAATTGTTTAAGTTAGGTATACATGTGGGAAGTGTGAAGACGAAACTATTTTTGTGTATGTATTTGTGGAGGGAAGTGGGATGAGCCGAAGGAGTAGGAGGAGGAAGAGGAGGGAGAGAGGGAAGAGAGAACAGGGTGATCATGAGGAGATGGAGGCCTTAGCTTAGAGTACATTAATTATTGTTCACCCTTGTTTCTAGACTGATTGACCTCCCCCCCGTGAAAATGTGGGGGTGCAGGGGGTTGATGATGATGATGATGATGATGACGAAGATAATCATTTTCTCCATGGCTTCCCAGCGCACTATCATCTCTCATTCTCTTCCTATCTCACTCTCTCTAACTTTCTCTCTGGCTCGCTCTATAAAACTCAACCCCCCTCCCATCCCCCCTACCCCTGATCTGAAGGAAGAGGGTGGCTTTTGACCTCCTGACCCTCCCCCCTCTCCTCCCCTCCCTTTCCCTCTTCCACCTCTCTCACCCTCTCTATTTCTCTAGCCTCTCTCTCACTCCCTCCTTCGCCCTCCCTTCCCTCTCAACTTCCTCCCTTCCATCACTTTCCCCCCTTCTACCATCCCTCCTCCAACTCTCCCCTCTCCCTCCACTCTCCCACACTCCCTCCACCCGTCCCCCTCCCTCAATGACCAGACAACTGCACAGAAACCAAAACTCCCGTAACTTTCCCTTTATTCTTTTTCCCCTCATTTTCACACAAACATTATTTCTTGACGCCCCTCACTTTCCCCTCTTATTTTCCTCACCTAAACTAATTTTCACACATTTTTATTTCTTTGCTCATCCAGTTTTTCCCATATTTCCTCCCTCACTCCATAGAAGGGGCGAGGCAGGGCATTTTTCCAGACTTTGTAAGAATATAGAGGACGTATTCTTAGTAAAAATATTAGTGGTATGATTGTGTATTTTCCCGCCCTTCTACGTTGACTCATTCCACCCCACTTACTGTAAGACAGAAACTTTCACGTCACCCAGGTCAGCATGTTAACCTCTTCTCCCCTACCACCCCAACTCCCCGTCTCTTCCCCCTCCTCATTTTCTGATCTCTCCTCCCCAGCTCTTATTGCTCCTCTCCTACCTATCTCTCCTCCCTCTTCTCCTCCCTATCTCTCATCCTTCTTCTCCTCCCTATCTCTCATCCCTGCTTTCCTCCCCAGCCTTTTTTTTTTTTCCATCCTCCCCTCACATTCTCCCCTTCTGTCTTATGTCATATTCTCTTCCCTGTATTTTCTTCTCATCCTCAAGTCTTTCTTTCCCATTAGAATCCCCAACTCCCCTACACCCATTTCCTTCCACAGCCCCCTCTCCATTTTTTCTCCTCTTCCCCATCTCTTCTCTCCCCAACCTCATGTCTTCCCTTAGATTCATGCAGTTCTTTGCTGTCTCTTACAATTCTTTACATTATTCCTTCCTCCTCCTCCTCATTACCTTTCCTTCACATCCCCTTTCCCCTATGTTTCCCCTCCCTTCCTTTCTCTCACGTCTTTCCCACCTTCCCCTCCCTCCACTTTCTCTCACATCCCCCACCCCTCTTTACCCTCCCCTCCCCTCTCACCCCCACTCTTCAATAGGCGGTGATAGGCCACTTCTGGATACTGTTACTAACCTGCCGAAATTTCACCTCAAACGCTTTTTTCATTTTACTTTTGTCTTCTCATTCTTCTGTTTCTTGTCTTCAAAATCTTCGTTTCTCCCTCTCCTCCTCCTCTCTTGTTTTGGTTTCTCCACTTCTCTCCTCTTTACTCCCTCCACCGTTTCCTCTCGTCGCATTCTCCCATTTTCTCCTCTCCTCTCCTCTCCTCACCTCTCATTTCCCCTTCCCTCCCCTCCCCTCCTCTCCTCTCCCCCCCTCCTCCCGTCATCTCCTCTCCTTCCTCCTCACTTCCTCCCGTTATCAATTTCTCCCCTCCCCACTCTCTCCCCTCGTCATATTTTTCTCTCCATGCCTCATTTTCCCATCCATATTGATGAGAGTGAGAGAGAGAGAGAGAGAGAGAGAGAGGAAGTACATACATACATACAATAATTTACTGATTTTGACTGAGAGAAGCGAAAATAAATACTTGGTAGGTAGACATACATTGCAGTTGATAAATATAGATGCACCGCTCTCTCTCTCTCTCTCTCTCTCTCTCTCTCTCTCTTCCCTTCATTATCGGTCACTAACACCCCCCCAGCGTCACAGTGGATAAGCCCTCATCCTGTAGGCAATTAACAGGGTTTTAATTGGTCGTCGGGCATTCCGGTAGTTCGCTGTTCGACGGGAGAGAGAGAGAGAGAGAGAGAGAGAGAGAGAGAGATGGTGTACTGTCCAAGCTGTGATTTAATGACTTGCTAATTGCGGTAGTTGTGGTAATTGTGGTAGGGTGGCTGATTTTGGTAGTGGTGATTTTAGTATTTGTGGTGGTGGTGGTGGTGGTGGTGGTGGTGGTCGTAATGGTGGTGATGGTGTTGGTGGTAGTCGTAATGGTGGTTATGGTTGCGGTGATGATGGTGGTGGTGGTGGTAGTTGTGGTGATGGTGGTAGCTGTCTTCTGTCTTCCCTTCCCTCTCTCTCCCTCACTCTTAAAAATCTCTCCTTCTCTTCCCTCCATTTTTCTCTACCTTCCTCCCCTTTCTCTCCTCCACCCTAAAATCTGAACACTTCCTCTCATTTGCATACATAAAGCCTAGTTTTGTTTCCCTAATGTTTTCATAATGAGGCATAGCTTGTGTGGTGGGAGTTGTGGTAGAGTGGTGGTGGTGGTAGCTGTGGTTGTGGTGGTAGTAAGAGGTTTGTGAGGGTGGTGGTGGTTATGGTTGTGGTGGTGGTGGTGGACGTGGCTATACAAGGGTTGTGATGGTGACTGTGGTAATAATTGTGGTTGTGAATGAAGTGTGGAAGTCGTGAGGGACAAGTGGATGAATATTGTGAGTGGATGTTTGAATGAGCGAGGTGCAGAAGCTGATGAAAAAGAGAAAGTGCATGAATATAGCAAATGGCTGTAAGAAAGTGAATGGATATAGTAAGTGACTGTAAGGATGTATGAAGTGTAAAAGTTAAAGACGTCAATGTGGATGGATTGGTAAGTGAATGTGTGAAGAGATTAAGTATGGAATCTGAATGACACAAGGAACTCAGAGATATAGCAGAGAAGGGATGAGAAATTTATGTCTCTCTCTCTCTCTCTCTCACTCTCTGACTTCCCTTTTCTCTGCTTTCTCCTCTACTCTCCTTTTCTCTCCCTCCTTCTTTTCATCCTCTTCTTTCTTTCCTTTACTTCTTTCTCCTCCGCCTCCCTCTTCCTCTCCCTGTATTTCTTTCATTCTTTTTCTCTTCCTCTCCTCCATTTTTCCTTACTCTTCCTTCCCTCCCTCTACCGTCCCTTTATTCAGGTATAATACAGCACTTTCTTGTATTTATTTATTTATTTGTCGATTGCTACGCCTGTGAGGTGGAGCAGAGAATTTTGAATGATTAAATAATGTCAACAGAATTACAGTTTACTTCACCAGACATTCTCCGGACAGTTCTCCTACTTTCGTGCTCTCCTAGTCAGTCTCTGGATTCCTGCCACTCAATGTGAGGATGGGAATAGTGTAGTGATGATGATGATGATGATGATGATGATGATGAGCTAAGCACAAGCCAGCCTTATCACGTTCATAAGCCATTTCACTTTTTCCCTCATTTTTTTCTAATTCATTTTTCTCTCCTTTTGATAATTAAATAACTGAGCACGTCGCCTCATTTATTTTTTATCCAATTAAGCCTGAAACTGGTTAAACTTTTATGCGGAATTAAAGGCCCTATGAGTGTATGTATTTGCGGTCATTAATAAGTTTGACGCTTTTCATGGTTTCTCTGTTAATTAATTGGGTCTTTGGATCTCGTTGTGAATTTTATAATGTGAAATCTGGCGTGTGGTTAACCAAGAGTTTTTTGTTTGTAATTTACCTTTCTGATTTTTTTATTATTATTATTATTATTATTATTATTATTATTATTATTATTATTATTATTCCTCTTCCCTTCTGATCGATCCTTATATTTCTTCTTCCCTCTTTCGTTCCCACCCCTTTGCCTTCCTTTCCTCTTTCATCGTTTCTCATTTTCATGTCGTTTATCATGTCTGCTGTTAGTCTTCTCGCCGAACCCTTTTCCTCTTCCTTTCCGTCTTCGTCGTAGTTTTTATCTCATTTTAAAATCCTTCTTTCATCCACAAATCCTTTTCTTCCTCCTCTCCTCTTCTCTTCCCTCCCTCTTCCTCCTATTTTCTGTCGCTTCCTTTCCTCCTCCCTTCCCCTCCAACTCTCCCCTTCCTCCTATCTTCTCTTCACCTCCTCTTCTTCTCTTCTTCCCTTCTCACTTTCCCTCTCGTCCTTTTTCACTCTTCCTCTTCCCACCCCTCCTCTTCTCTCTTTCTCTCCTTCCTCTCAACCACGAATTTATTTACTGTCCTAATTTTAGGGAAACGTTACTGACGAAAAAAAAGAATGAGGAAAGAGGGGAAAAGAGGAAATACCAGAGGGAAAAGGAAGGAAGAAAATGAGAAACAAAAGAGGGCAGAGAGAGAGAGAGAGAGAGAGAGAGAGAGAGAGAGAGAGAGAGAGAGAGAGAGAGAGTGTAAATGAAAATAACGAAGAATGAAATTAATGGGAGAAACTGATAGAAAATAAAAATGCGAAGAGGAAAACGGGCAAATTTAACCAGAAAGAAAGCTAAGAAAAGAAAGGGGAGGACAGAAAACGGGAAGAGCCAAGAGAAATGGAGGAGAGGGGGGACTATTAAGAAAGGGGGGGGCGTGTATCCCTCTCTTCCTAATGGTTGGTTAATTGCCCATTGGTAGTTCCTGAGCCAGCAAAGTGAGCGCTAAGGGGGGATAAGGGGAGGGGGGACAGACAGGAAGAAGGGTATGGTGATAAGGAAGGGGGAGGAAGATAATAAGAGGGGGAAAATGACGTGAGGGGATAAATTGGAGAAAAGGAATATTATGGGAAGTAGAATTGATAAAGAGGGGTATTAAGGATAAGGAGGAAGAAAATATAAGTACAGATAAAATCAAATATTAGAGGGATATGGAAATGAAAGACGTAATAAGGGTAAGATGAGGAATATTATGGAAAAACGTTAAAATCAGGAGTGAGAGAGGTGAGAGGTGTTGAGGTAATGAAGGAATATTTAAGGCAGGAATATTTGTTTGAAAGTAAGATGAATACAGTAAACACGAAATCTTGAAATATCTTGACTTTTTGGTTTGCTCTAGTTGCCTCCAGTGAGCTTTATTTTATTTAGGAAAAAGCTCCAATTTTAAAAGGCTTCATGAAGATTGTGTTAAACTCGTGCTGTTCGAAAATTGTCTTCTGAGTTGCAGGAACATCCATCCACGCACAGTCTCTCCCACCCACCCATCCTTCTAGCTACCCATCCATCCACTCATCCGTCCAACTACCTACCCATCCATCCACCCGTCCGTCAAACTACCTACCCATCCTCTCACATACCCATCCAACCACGGACCTATCCACCTGCCCATCCAACTACCTACCCATCCACCCACCTAACCATCCAATCACCTACGCATCTAACCACCCATCCACACACCTGTCCATCCATCTACCTGTCTAACAAGGCTTCCTTGCCAACGCCTTCAGTACATGAGGTTTTCCCTGAGTTGATTAAAGCTTTCTTGAGTTATCGCCAAGGAGCTAAATCAATAATCTTTCCTAAGTTGGATATTATCGTCTGGAAGCAGCAAGAAAGAACCAACAAATCGCCTGAGTAGAGGGATTAAGTCACATCAACCCGAGGACGCCACTATCAATTTCATCCTTTATTCAAATTAGGATTATAATTTTGGAACCGGAGGGGTTGGATAAAGCCTTCATTATCCTCTAAACCCTTTCAATCCGAGGACTTGTTTCCATCTTATTACTGCTATTTACAGACGAATACATTCCCTTCAGAAAAAAAAAAAAAAAAAAAACAGTAGTGAAGAGAGTAGCGTGTATAACCTTTCCATCTAAAGAGTCTCTCCTAAGCTGAACAAAATCGTCTGGTAGCAGGAAGAATTAATTTGTAAAGGGCGTCATCGTAGTGAAAAGGTTAAAAAAGGAGAGGAAGGAGGCATAGGGAAACCTGAGAGAGAAAAGAAGGGAGTGAAATGCAACAGGAGGGAAAAAAGAGGAAAGGGAGGCCAGAAAGAGAGGAAAAGGTGAGAGGGTGAGAATGGAAAGAGGGGAAAAGGGCAAAATTAAAGTAAGTGAGGGAAAGAGGGGAGAGAGCAAGAAAATGAGGGAGATAAAGGAGAGGAGGAGAGAGGAAAGTGAAAAGAAGGAAGAAAAAGAAAGGAGAGGGAGGGAATGAAGGAAGGATAGGAAAGATGGAAGAATGGATAAAGGAAAAAAGAGAGGAGAAAAGCAGCAGAGGAGAAAAAAAGCGATTGGGAGGAAGGACGGGAAAGGGTAGGGAAGTCGAGAATGATGGAGAGAGAAGGAAAGGAGAGGTGGAGGAAAAGTGAAGATAGACGAGGGAAGAGGGTGGGAAAAAGGCAAGTGAGGGGAAGGAAGAAAGAGGGGGAAAGAGGGGAGATGAGGCAAGAGGGATGGAGCACTGTATTAACTCTTTACGGACAATTACACTGGCGATGGGAGAAGAGAGGGAGGGAAGGGGAGGAAAGGGGAAGGAGAGAGAGAGAGAGAGAGAGAGAGAGAGAATGTTAAAAAAGTACAGACACGTGTCCATTTCCCCCTCCCCCCCTCCTTTCCATCGTTGTCAGGTCTATCTTCTTCCTTAGCAGCGTATTCTCATCGTTTAAGGGAGTTCCCTAACACCTTTTCCTAGGCGATTTATTTTGCTCATTACACCTTACTCTTCTCTTCTTACGTAAATCCTTCCAATATCGCCATACTCTGGATAAATAACGTTAATAAAATATTAACCACGAAAATCCAAAAGTAAATTGCTAAGGAAAAGGTGTTAGGGAGCTTCCTTACACGACGACAACAGGAGCCCCAATCCGAGTTCATCTTGAGTGACCAAAACTCATCTAAGCTCTCTCTCTCTCTCTCTCTCTCTCTCTCTCTCTCATGTAGTTACAATATCATCATCATCATCATCATCATCATCTTTTCTTCCCTGTTCCTCCCCCTCTTTCTCCTCCTCCTCCTCCTCCTCCTCCTCCTCCTAACAAGGGCACGGCTATTAAGTAGTTGACTCGTTAGAGGGGAAATTATTGACGAGAGAGAGAGAGAGAGAGAGAGAGAGAGAGAGAGAGAGAGAGAGAGATTCAGGCAGGGAGGAGGAAGGGGAAAGAGAGTAGATGATTTTTTTTTCAATTTTTCATGTTCAATTTTGCGTCGAGTGGGTGTGGTTGGTCACGTGATGGCCAGATGGAGGGAAAGAGGGAGAGAAAGAAGGGAGGATGGAGGGAAGAACAGTAGAGAGAGAGAGAGAGAGAGAGAGAAAGAGAGAGAGTCCGAAGCAGACATAATGAAGAAGGAAGAGGAGGTGGAGTGAGAGGATGATGATGATGATGAGGAAGAGGAGGAGGAATATGAGAGGAGGAGGAGGAGGAGCAGGAATATGAGAGGAGGAGGAGGAAGAATATGAGAGAGAAGAGGAAGCACAATATGAGGAGGATGAGGGCCTGGGGGGAGGGGGGGGCAAGGATGGATTTGGTCAATAAGTCACTTGATCTCTGCTCCCCTGTGTGTGTGTGTGTGTGTGTGTGTGTGTGTGTGTGTGTGTGTGTGTGTGTGTGTGTGTGTGTGTGTGTGTGTGTGTGTGTTTAACTACATGTATGTATATGTACGTGTGTCATCCTCAACCTGTACTTCTTGAAAATTCTTAACACCAGACAAGTGTAATATTCAGAAGGGTGTACGACCCCCTCACCCTCTGGTTTATGAAGCAGACAGACAGATAGGTTGATAGACAGATTGACAGATAGATTGATAGACAGATTTATTACCGACATCCCCCTCCCCCCCCCCAGGTTCATAGAGAGCTGTTGTTATTAAAGAAGGAAATAAAAGACTGTCGGAGCTCACAGCAGGAGACTCGGGGTTATGAGGCCTTGTGTTTGTCCTGCCCTTGTCATACCACACACCACACTCATACCACAATTCTACCACACTACAATCACTCCTACCACACTCCTACCACCCTCCTACCACACTACTACCTCTCGATTATAAGGCCTTGCGTTTGTCTTGCCTTTGTCATACCACACACCACATTCCTAATACACTACTTTCACACTACTATTACACCTCTACCACACTCCTACCATACCACTGCTACCACACTCAGACTACTTCTATAACCATAACCATACTGCTGCCACTCAAACTCCTACTACATCATCATTCTCCACAACCACTACTACCACTACCACCTACACCACAGCACCAAAACCACTTACTCCCTCTGTCTACCACAGTTACCAAGAACTGTTACTATATTCACCACAGCAAACCCAACACCTCTGTCTACCACCACCACCACAGCTACCCAACTACTTTACGACTACCATAGTTACCAGCAGCAACTACCACAATCACCACCACCATCACCACAGTAACAACAACTACCACAATCCCGACTGACCACAACCACCACGTCAACAATGGTCACCTCTACCACAATATGAACTTTCAGATCTTTGTAGTGCAATCTATTTCCCCTCTCTCCTTCCTCCCCTTTCTTCTCTCCCCTTCCCCTCTTCTCTTCTCCCCTTTCGTCTCCCCGTCTCCATCCTACCCTTCTTCCCTTCGTGCCCCTTCCCTTCCCCTGCACCCCTTCTCTTGCCCTTTCCCTCGCGTCTCCCCTCCCTCACCCTCTCTTTCATTCTAGCTCAGTCTTCTTTCTCCTTACTTTCCCTCCTCATCCCGCTGCCTATCTACCCCTCCCTTTTTTTTCCTCCTCTTCTCCCCGTCCCCATCCCTCCCCACTCTCCCCTCTTCTGCCTCCAGTGCATCTGTTTTCCCTCTTCCCCGTCTCATTCTCTACATGCTTTCCCTCTCTTTTCTTTTCCTTTCCCCTCCCCTTCCACACTTCTCTCCCATTTCTTCTTTTCCCTCCCTCTCATTCTTTCTCCTTCCCTATCCCTCTTTCCCCTCCCATTCCCCATCCCTCTTGGTCTTGTTTCCCTCCTTGTGCTCTTTTTCCTACCTCATCCTCAAGTGTGTGTGTGTGTGTGTGTGTGTGTGTGTGTGTGTGTGTGTGTGTGTGTGTGTGTGTGTGTGAGAGAGAGAGAGAGAGAGAGAGAGAGAGAGAGAGAGAGAGAGAGAGAGTTATGCCATATATGAGGAGACTCGGCTTTCTTGTGGTTGTGGGGAGCATTGTGGAGGCTTGAGGGGCAGGGGACGCGATTCCTTATTGGAGAGAGAGAGAGAGAGAGAGAGAGAGAGAGAGAGAGAGAGAGAGAGAGAGAGAGAGAGTACACGAAAATAGTTGATCTTATTCCATGGTGAGAAAACCTTTTAAAACCATCGAAAACATTAAATAACTTGAAGATAAAACTGCTTTGGATTTTGGTGGCATGCAAGTTAATTTCCTTATATACCACTATGAACTGTTATTATTTTTAGAAACTCCGTATATATAGTAGCGTCGAAAACAGGGGATTAAAAAAATACATAACGAAATAGATACATCCCAAAGTTAAAGGCAGCCTACATTAAAAAAAAAAAAAAAAAAAAAAAAAAAAACTATAAGTAATCTAGGAAAACTGAAAAGACAGAAATATGGTTTTGAGAATAAGTGAATCCCGAGTCTGTCATATAAACACAAGAGGCAGTGAAAAGTGGAGGAGGAGGAGGGTGGGAAACCAAAGAACAGAGGAGTATATTAAGATGTGATGGGGCGGGACGGGGGCGATGGAGAGGGGGTGGAGGAACGGGAAGAGGGGGAGATGTTTGATAAGTTATGTCAAATTTCTCTCTCTCTCTCTCTCTCTCTCTCACACACACACACACACACACACGTAAAGATTCACACGCACGTAAAGATTCACACACACACACACAAATATTCACACACATACGCAAGCAGATAACACACACACACACACACACACACACACACACACACACACACACACACACACACACATTATATTGCAAGGGACCTCCCTGGGAACCCTCTCTCTGTTTACCCCTTTCCATCCCACAGAATACAGAAGGGGCAGGAGTCGAGAGGGGGGGTTGGGGGGAAGGGGAGGGAGGAGAGGTGGGAGGGGTGTTTGAGAGGGTGGAGTGGGGATGTAAATATGTCTCTCTCTCTCTCTCTCTCTCTCTCTCCAATTTAACATTCGTCCATCCTCCGATCCATCCATCCATCCTCCCATCCATCCGACTTTCAATCTATCCAGCCAGCCAGCCATTCATTCCCTGTCTGTCTATCAACCTCTCTATCTATCTACCATTCATTTCTACATTCCTTCTTATCTCTCCATCTTTTAGTCTCTCTTCCATCCTTTTCTCTCTCCTCTGTCTTTCATTCCCTTCCCTCCCCTCCACTCAGTTTCCTCTCCATCTTATATTCAATTCTCTTTATCTTCCTATTTCTTCTTTTTCTGTTCTTTACGTTTCTTCGTATTTCTTTCTACCTTTCTCACGCACATCATCATCATTGTCATTATCATCAACCACTTCCTCCTCCTCCTCCTCTTCCTCCTTTCTGTTATTATATTCTTCCATTTCAAGTTTTCCTCAACATCTACCTCTCTTAATATTGTTCTCTCTTACTTCCCCTCCCCCTCCCCCCTTCAACCTTTCTTCTTCTCTTCCCTCTCTCTCTCCACCTCCCCTCACCCTCATCCTCTCCTCCTTCTCCTCCCCCCCTCCCCTCCCCTCCCTCCTGTCTCAATCTTTACTTCCCCTCTCCTCCTTTCCCCTCTCTTACCCTGTCAAGATTATGTTCGTGGTTTTTATGAAGTTGTGTTTGCTGTCGGTGGAATTGTGGTGGTGGTGGTAGTGGTGGTGAGGACGAATATGCTGGTGGTTTCGGTGGTAGTGGTGGTGGGGGTGACTGTCATGGTGGTTATGGTGTTTGTTGTGGTGATGCTGGTTGTGCTGGTGGTCGCTATTAGTGTTGTTGTTTTTGTTGTTGTTTATACTGATTAATGTAGTTACGGTGATAGTGGTAATGATGATGGTTTTGTTACGTGGCGATGGTAGCTGCGAAAATAAATATAATTGAGGGGGAGTACGTATAAAGCGTCTGGGATGGTTGTTTACAGAAGAGAAACTGCTTAGAACTGCGTGAATTAAGTACTGAATATATTAATTTCAGTGTCTGTTAGTCGCGCGTAATTCCGCAAACTTACACCGATTCTCATAATTCTGTAGTTAATTCATTCGCAGAAAAGACAATGCTACGGCTCTGCATCCTTTCCGTTGCACTTCTGCGTAACTGGCATCAATGTCTGGTTATAATCTATTGGTATAAACTGGCATTCACGAAGGAGAAATGGCAATTGTTGACGAACAGTATAATGACGGTAAAAATAAAACATAATTGACGGTCTTCAGGTGATGGGATTAATATATACCTGGTTTTAGTAACACTTAAAAAAAAAAAAAAAAAAAGTTCATTAATTCTTTCAACCCCAGGCCAGTTTTTTCTTTATTCTTTCTCCCACCTGACTATTTTATTCAGCTTTGAGGAGATCATGGAACTGGAGAATTTATATACAGCATTATTAACTTATTATTTGATATAAAAAATAAAATCGTCTGTCTCAATAGAATTAAAAAGACGTCATCGCAGTGAAAGGGTCGAGTCCACACACACACACACACACACACACACACACACACACACACGAATTAACCTCTCTTGCAGTATTAATAACACCCTCACCCCCATTGTCTCTTGGCGGTCGTGTCTCTTTGTCTCTCCTCTCCAATATTGTCTCTCTTCTCTCCCTCCATCCCTCCTCCACACCTTATTACCACTCCTGCCCCCCTCTCCTAGCTTTCTTCCCCCTCCCCCTCCGTCCCACCCCCTCCTTATCATTCTCATAACCCTCTCTTCTTCCTCTTCTTCTTGCCCTCCCTCCTTCACCCCCTCCCTTCTCTCGCCGCACTTCCTTCCTTCTTCCCCCCTCTCTCCCACTTCTCTCCTCCCTTTTCTGTTTCCTGCTCTCTCCCTTCCTTCTTCCCCTTCCTCTCTACCTCCTCTTCTCTTCCCTCTGACTCCTACCTTCTGCTTCCCCTCTCTCCTTTCTACATGTCCCCTCTCTTCCCTCTTCTCCTATACCCTCTCCCATATTCCCCTCTCTCCTTAACCCCCTCCCTCGTCATCTCTCGTTCCCCCTCCCTCCCCTCCTCCCCGTGCCTCTTCCCCTACTCCCAGATCCCTCCCTTACCTTTTGTCATTTGGTGTTTTTTCTCAGCTGTGTCATATTGGGAACTGAAAAATGAGCCGTATTAAAAGGTAGTTGACAGCCAGGATGATGATGATGATGATGATGATGATGATGATGATGATGATGATAATGATGATGACGACTCTTTAATACGTACATGATCATCACCACCATCACCATTATCCCCACCATCACTACCACCGTTCCATCATTATCAACACCACCACGACCACCATAATCACCACCATCACTAAAAATCATCATCGTACCTCCATCACCATGATTACCACCATCACAACCACCATTACCACCACTACCACCACCACCACCACCATCACTACCAAAACCACCACCACCACCACCACCATCACTCCCTCATTATATCCAGCGAACATACCTTTTAGGGGGACAGGTATGCTTATTAACCCCCACCTCCTCCCCCTCCCTTTACCTTCCCCTACCCTTCCTCCACCCTTCCCCCCTCCCTCTGCCCCTTCCCCTATTGTCCGTATGACTTTTGAAGCCTTCGCCCTCCCCCTCTCCCTCACTCTTCCTTAATGACCCCTTCCCCCTACCCCTCCCCCTTCCCCTTCCCCCTCCTTAATGGGCGTAGACAAAGGCATGAGTAAGTCTGAGGTGATTCATTCCTTATTCACCTCGACTCATCTGTTACCTGGTGAACAAGACGAGGGAGATGGGGAGGGGAAGGAGTGAGAGAGAGGCAGAAACTGGCTGGCAGGGGAGAAGAGGGGAGGCGTGGGGAGGGAAGAAAAGGGAAGAGTGGGGAGGGGAGGAAAGAACTGGGGAGTGCGGAAGGGAGGAAACAGAAGGAAAGAACAGAAAGTACATGGAGAGGATGAAACTGAAGGGGAGTGGAAATGGGAAAAGAAAAGGGGAGAAGAGGGGAGAGAAGAACGGGGAAGGATTGTGGAGGGGAGAAAAGTGAGGGATTGGAAGATGAGAAAAAGGAAGGAGAATGGCAATGGGAAAAAAAGGAAGGCATAGGAAGGGATGAAAACGGGAAAGATGAGGAGGGGAGGAAAGGGAAGGGATGGGGGAGGAGGGAAGTGGGGATGGAAAAGGGTGATACGGTTGTGAATGGAAGAGAGGTGATGGTTGAGGAGGTGGGGAAGAGAGGGGGAGGGTGGGGATGAAGACAGAGTAAAATATGGCGAGACTGAGAGGGCTATGATGTGAGGGAAAGGAAGGGATACTTAAGAGATGAAAACTAATATTAACGACAAAACAGATGATGATGAAAGTTTTATGGAGGAATGAGAAATAGGTGTTTTAAGCCTCTCAAGTTTGGTATATCTTTAGTATTATCTTCCTTCTAACGCCAGACACAATTTTTCCTACTGAGAGTGAGTCATAGGAGCCTGACTTAGTACTGTCACCACTAACCCTCTCGTGGTGGGAGCAGCTCTAGTGTTATATTTCAGCTAACACCACACGACTGTATGTGGGTGAGACGGAATCAAAGGAGCCTGAGAGTTGAGAAAGACACCTATCTCTTGATCATTATGCGTCCATTTTCCCTTTTGTTTCTACTCTCTCAGTTCTTCCTTTCTCCTCCTTTTTTTCGCTTCTTTATCTCCTCCCATCTTCCTCCATTCTTCTTTCTGCTTCTTTCATTTTTACCCTTGTTCTCTTAATGTTGTCTCCCCATCCCTCGATCATGTACTCTATTTTAGTCTTCCTTTGTTTTTTCTCTCCCATCTTCAATCATACTTCCCTTCATACCTTCATCTTTCCTTTTCCTCTTCATTTTTCTTTCTCTTCTCCTTTCTTACTTTTTCCAAATTTTTTTTAATTACTTTTGTCTCCCTCTTCCATTTTCCCCTATTCGTCCCTTTCATTCCTTCCTCTCCACTTTCTCGCCTGTTCATTCCTTTTCTCCTTCTCCCCTTTCTTTTTCTTTTTCATTTTTATCTCCCTATCTTCCCCATTCGTAATTCTTAATTCCTTTTCACTCCCCAGTCCCCTTCATTCTTTTCCCTTCTCTTCGTTTTTCCATTCCCTCCTCCCCTCTTTCTTTTCCATCTGCTTTCCCATCATCCTCCATACCTCTTACCCTCTTTTTCTCTTCACCTCCACCATCTCCTCCCTACACCCCATCCTCTCACGAAATCGCCCCTCCTTTCTCATCATCTCTCCTTCCCCCACCTTTCCTCTTCCCCCTCCTCTTTCCTACCTTCTTCACCTTCTCCTCTTTTCCTTCTTATGTCTCTTTTCCCTTTTTCTCCAATTCTCCCCCCTCTTCTCCCCCACCCCCACCCATAAATCAAGTGGGTGGAAGGGGCGGGGCTGGGCGGACAGGTATAGCAGGTGCCCCCCAGCCCTCCTCTCCCCAGCCCTCAATCCTTCCCTCCCCAGCCGTCCTCTCCCCAGCCCTTGGCTCTTCCCTCCCCAGCCCTCCTATCTCAAGACCTCCTCTCCCCAGCCCTTGGCCCTACCCAGCCTTACCAAGTCTTTACAAGCCCTCAGCCCGCCCAGCACCAAACCCTCCCCTTCTCTCTCTCTCTCTCTCATTTCCACATTCCCCTCTACTTTTACTTCTTTTCGCATTTCCCTGCCCCTCCCCCCCTCGCCTTCATATCACGCCGTCATTTCACTCTTCTCTGACTGCCCCCCTCCACAGTAATTTTCTCTCATCCCTCGTCACCCCGACCCCCAACACCTACTACTCACCCCATACCCTCCCCTACTTCTTCCCCCATCATCTCATTCCCTTCTTTACCTCCTTTTCCTCCCCCTCTCCCTGTCCCCCCTCTTTCTTCCTTCACCCCTGATTCGTTCCCACTTCTCTCCCTCTACTTTATTCCCCATCCCCTTTTCATTTACTTCCTCCCCCTTCTTTTCCCCTTCCTTCCCCCCCTTCACAGCGCCATCTGCCCGGCTCCCAGCGCCCCCACTTCCCTTCCCCCACCCCCCCTACCTCCTCCCCCCACCGCTGTCACCTAATTGTTTACAGGGGGCACACCACAGATTGACACACACACACACACACACACACACACACACACACACACACACACACACACACACGTACACCAATATCAGACCGTCCATAGTGAATTATACCAGGCATGGGAGGCTCGTTACAACTCCTTCTGAGCGACTTATTTTGGATATTAGAGAGAGAGAGAGAGAGAGAGAGAGAGAGAGAGAGAGAGAGAGAGAGAGAGAGAGAAATATTTATCGCAACTCAGAGCGCACGCCCGATGGAGAGAAAGAGATAGCAGAGGAGAAAGGGGGAGGGATGAGAGAGAGAGCTTCCTCCCTCTCTCCTTTCCATCCCCTTCTCTCTCCTTCTCCTTCCCTCCTCCCTCGTGTCTCTCCCCCTGCCTTTTCCCCCCTTTCTCTTCCCTGTCTCCTCTCCCCATGCTCCTCTCTCTCCCCTCATTCCCTTTCTCTGTAGTCTCCTTCCCTTCCTCCCTCTTTTCTCTCTCCCTCCTCTCTCCTACTTTTCCCCCTCCTCTATCTCTCTTTCTTTCCCCACCTTCATTCCATAGTTCCTTCCTTCCCTCCCTTACTTCCTTCTTTCCTTCGATACCTTCCCTCTTTTCATCCATCTTCCTTTTCTCCCTCACCATCTTCCTTCACTCCCCTCTGTCTCAACCCTCTCATCCTCCGTGCCTCCTTTCTTCCCCATCTCCATACTTTTCTCTCTTCACCTTCCCCCTCTCCCCTCCCTCTCTCTCCCTCTCCTCTCTCTTCCTCTCCCCTCCCTCACTCCCTTCCTCCTACTCTCCCTGCCTGTGGAGAGATAACGAGAGACTTATTATCTCTCACGCTGCCCCTCACGATACCATCTCACGTCACTATACCTGGGTTGCAGTCTCCATCTCCCCTTCCTCCCCTCTCTTTCCCCTCCCCCTCCCTTCTTTCTATCCTCTCTCCCCTCCCTCCTTTCTATCCTCTCTCACTTCCTCCCTTCTTTCCTCTCTCCCCTCCCTCCTTTCACTTCTCCGCATCTCCCTTTCCTTTCCTCTCCTGTCTATCCTCTCTCCCCTCCCTCCTTTCTATCTTCTCTCCCTTCCTCTCCCCTCCCCCTCCTTTCTTTTCTTTCCTCCCCCCTTCCCTCCCTCATAAAGCTGGCGTGAGGGGGTAAGGGAACAATATTGAACAGGTCCAGGCATGCAGGAGTTATTAGGGGGGGGGGAAGGCTTTCTAAACAGCGTCCCCCCCCCATGGCTGTTACATAAGAGCTATCTGTCTTAACCTTAGGGCGGCCTTGTTCTCGTATGCTTGGTCGATTCATCGGGTTATTATTTCAGCAATATTTTTACGTGCGGCGCGTAGTGATCTTGTGTCCGAGGCTTCTTAGTGCTTCTCCCTTTAACCGCTTCACTACGATGACGTGCTTTATTAATTGCTTCTCCCGGATGATTATAGTCATCTTAAGGGAGACTTTTTATTCTTTTTTTATCTCAACCCCTCCAGTTCGAAGAGACTCCGTAGACCTAAGGAAAATTATCTGAAAGCAGCAGTCCGATAAAAATGATGCATTCTGGCTACAGGGGTTAACCTGTTTATAACTGCCTAATAGCATGTTAACCTTTACCGCCTGGATTTGTGATTCAACGTACCGTCCTTCGCCTTGTGGCTTATAGTAGTGAAACTCTTAGGTCCAAAGTTTAGGTTTTACCCTCTCTTATAGTTCTTGACAGTGTCCTCAGAGGGGATGTGCTCGTCGCCCTGCGAACTGAAAGGTCAGTACGTGAAGAAGGTCCAGGTTGGACTGAAACTGTTGTATTCACAGTAACCACAATTTCTGCATTTAGATATACCGGTACCTCTTATTAAGTTAGGACCTCGTTATAAGTTGCCTTTGTTTATTTGTATTTATCTGGAATTAAGTAGAGAAAATGACAGATTCCCCATGAAAGTTCCAATTCTGCCTATAAAGCAGATTTACCAGTTACCCACAGTTTACGGCCCGTTGTAAAAAAAAAAAAATGTGATGTTTTGGATCACATGTGACATTTAACGAGGACACACTGTATACGAAAAGCAAGCAAAAGCCACCGTGTCTAAGTGAAGTTAAGAATTTTAGTGGATTATTAGCACTGAAAAGTTTTCCTGCATCTGTTACGAGTCACAGCAACAGACTAAATCAACAACCACTTTACATCCAGGTGTCAAAATCTCCTCACCTTGACTTCTCCCTCCTCCTCGCCACCTCTTCCCTCCCTCCCTCTCACCTCCTTTTCCCTACATCTTCTCTCCCTCCTCCTCATCGTGTCTTCCCTCTTCCTTTTCTCCTCATCCCTCCCTCACTTTAGCTCCCTCCCTTACCTCTCCCATCTCCACCTTATCTCCCCTCCCCTCTCCATCTTCGTTCTGTCCCCCAACTCCCCACCCCCCACTCTCTTACCTCCTTCCCCTACCCGCATTCCCTCCCCCACCTCACACATCTTCACAATTTCTCTTACATTTTTATCTCTTACTCCATCGTCTCTTCCCGAAATTTCTCCTCCTCCCCATTCTCTCTTCTCATCTTAATGTTTTCTTCCTCCTCACTCTCCGAATTCTTTCTTTTCCTGCTCAGCTTCTCTCACTCGTCCTTACCTTCTCTCTCACCACTTCCTATTCGTCTCAAATTCTTTCCCATATCTCTCACTTATCTTCTCTCCCTGCCTGACATTTCTCTCTTACTTCCAACTTTCTTCTCCATCCTTGACCTCTCTCCCATCGACTTTCTTTCTACGTACTCTTCTTGCCTCATCTCTGCATCGCCTAGATTCCCACTCCACCGTCTATCCCATCCTCAATTATTATTCTCACGCCTTTCCATTTACCCCACCTTCCTTCCACCTCACACTGTCTATTCTCTCTTCCTGTAAATACCCCTCAACCTCTCACTCCCGACTCCCTAACCCCACCTAGCCTCCCAGACACCTTCACCTCACTTCCTAAACTCACCCTCTTCTAAACCTCCTGAACTAGGGTCCTGATTCACCCATCTTTCCTTCCCTTCCATTCGCTCCCAAAAGTTTCGCTATTTTACACATCCCCCTCTTATATTATTCACCTCACGTCTCATTCATTATCCATCACCCTTCCCCATACTTTCCCCATCACCTATCCGCACCCCATCCCTCAACCTTTCATCTCGCACCTTCAGCATCCTTCCTTATCCCGCCCCCATACTTCCCCCAACCCACCCATCTCCATTCCGTATGTCATTCATTTCCATCCCTTACCCTGATGATACATCCACACAATTCCCTCCCCATCATTCATACTCACCATCTTCCTCCATCACCCTTCCCACCCCATCACCCCCACCCCACCCATACTCCTTCCCCATCGCCTACCAACATCCTCATCCGCACACTTTCCCCATACCTTCCCCACCCATCCCTACATCTTCCTCATTCCTCTAGCACCAACCCCAACCCTTCAACTTCCCTATACTTCCCCATCAATATTCCCATTACTACACCTCCCTCACTCCCACACCCCATCCCCTCAACCACCCATCACCCTCCAGCATCCCATCTCCCATCACTCCAGAGCGTTAATTTTAGATAAAGAGGGAGGAAGGGGTATCTGGCCAGTGGATCTCCATATTGTGCCCGCAGACTGGGGAAGCGGTTAAACTGTTTATTATGCAGACTCATAAATACTCTTTGCACCTTCTAATTAGATAAACGTGCCGACAGAATGGCCGTTTCGTTGGTTTGTGGTCGCCTCTCGTTGGGTTTCGGTCGGCTCTGGGCTGAGATGGAAGGGATCGGGAGATGCAAGAAGGGAGAGATGGAAGGGATGGAGGAAGGGAGGGATGGAAGGGATCGGGAGTGGGAGGATGGTTGAGATGGAAGGGTTGGAGAATGGGAAGGGAGGAAGGAAGACATGGTAGGGGTGGGAGAGATGGAAGGAGAGGGAGGGAGAAAGGGAGAGATGGGTGGGATGGAGAAAAAGAGGATAGCAGTGATGAAATAGAGAGAGAGAGAGAATAAAAAATACATCACTGCATTTGAAAAGGGAAAAACACACAACCATCATTTTTATCTATCACTTGTTTTAAAAAAGTATATAGAAAAAATCACTTTGACTTTCCATAGATAAAAAATTAAAACTAATGCTTACAAATGCTTTGAAAATTATGTTCGCCAAATGTTTCACCAATTTTCAAATACGGCGAAACAACACGCGTTATGACCACACTCGTTATATTATTTACAGTGCGATTTGATATACCACCGCTGTCATGAATACGTGCAATTACGAGTATATCCCACATACTTTTCACGCGCGTGTGTGTATATCTGGTATGTGTGTGTGCGTCTGTATGTGTTTGTATGTGTGTGTATATATATCAAGGCTTTTATCTTTGCTTACATGCACTCTATTGTACCTCCACTAGGCTGGTTTGTCCTCTGCCCTCCCCCGTCTCTCTCCCCTCCCCTCCGACTCTCTTTCCCCCTCTCTTCCCCTCCCCATATTCCTTTTCACCCCAGCACAGCCCCTCTCCACCATCACCCCCACCCCTAAACCACCATCCCATCCCAATCTTCTACACCCCTGAACCACTCTCCTCTCCACCTCCCCTACCCCATAAACAATCCCTCCTAACCTCCCCCACCCTTAAGTCATCCCCTCCCCACTACCCCTACCCACAGACCATCCCCTCCCAACCTCCTCTACCCCTATACCAACCTCTCTCCACGTCCTCCCATCCCTAAACCACCCTCCCAATTCCCACCATCCCTTAAACTCCCGATCTCTCTCCACTTCCCCACCATATTCCCCTCCATCCCCACCTGCCTCCCTCTAAACCCCTCCATCCCCAGCCCTATAATATCCCATCCCCGCCTCCCCTGCACCATACCATTCCTATTTTCCCCTCCCCAAACCCCCTCTTCCTCCCCCTCCTCCCCATTTAATCCCTCCCCCCTCTCCCCCACTCTTGTTTCAGCTCGTCACACAATTTTTTTTTTACACCTGCAATATATTTCACCCGGAAACTCACAGCAATATATACTCATTCTTTGTTTTATTTTCATCTCTTTGTCGCACCCTCGGATCCGAAAGAGTGTATATGAAATGGAAAAAAAAAAAAAGTATAGCATGCATCAAAAAACTGCGTGTGCGTGCGTTGGGCGTTTGTATGCATATGTGTGTGTATGCGTATGTGCGTGGGCTGGGTGTGCAGCTGTGTGTAATTTAACAAGGTGTGTGTGTGTGTGTGTGTGTGTGTGTGTGTGTGTGTGTGTGTGTGTGTGTGTCAAAAGGTCCGTCTCTGTCAGCTCCCTGGAAAAAGGCTATAAAGGATTAGCGGGGACACAACCAACGTATATATATATACAAAGAGAGAGAGAGAGAGAGAGAGAGAGAGAGAGAGAGAGAGAGAGAGAGAATCGCCCAAAAGTAGTAAGAATGAAACGGAAAATTCTTCGTCGTAGTCATTTAGTTACCGTACTGCACCAGGGTATTTTGGATTAATGTTGAGTATTAAATTCTACATCACTGGGTCCAATTCTGAAGGCCTTATGGTAGAATTATATGTCTATTTTGCATCCATAAGGTGGACCCGTGTTGATGATGGTTTTATTACTTAGAATTAGTCCAAGTATAGCATCCTTGAATCAGGCACGTTTTTCTTGAGACACCCCTGTAGATTAAGCCCTTCAATATGATGACATGATACTGAGTTTAATTTTGCTAGTTTTCAGACGGTTTTTCTCCAGTTCAGAATTCTCGAACTGAAGGAGGGGTTAGATTCGGCCTTCAACAATCTCCTTAACTAACAGACGACCCTCCGAAAGCTGAGAAAATCGTCTGGAGTCAGTAAGACCAAGTAAATAAAAGGTGTCACCGGATTGAAGGTGTTAATTCTGATACCGTGACATGTAGTTGCAATCAATCATTCCTCTACACTACCGAAAGCGTTTGAGCCTAGTGGGATCTTTCTAAGCTAACCGTCTATACTGAACCCGGTTGGAAGGCTTGCAATCTCGCTTCATTATTTCGGAACACTAGACATGTAAAATGATTATTGATTGCAGTGGTACACACATCATGTACAAGAACGTGTACAAACAGGCCACTGTATGTTTGCATGTACGTATGTCGTGTGTATGTATGTATGTATGTATGTATGTACTGAGACGTGTATAGGAATTATTGACAAGTTACGTACGTGGGTGAAAAAAAAAAGATCGTGCATGTATAACTATGTATGCATGCATGTATTTGTGCCTGTATGTATATGTATGTATGCATGTACGTATGAATGCATGTATGTTCAGGTATACATGGTTTTGTAGTAAAGGTAAAGCCAGTGTCCGTAAACCCGCACGACTGTAATCCGCTTGTAACCACCCAACCCTTGTAACTGGGGAGGGAGGGGAGTGAGAAGGGGGGAGGGGGGAAATGAGAGGAGGAGGAAGGCGTGGTGAGAGGGAAAGGGGGATGAGGAGGAGGGGAAGGGAGAGGAAGAAGAGGGAGGATGGTGACAGGAGTAGGAGACAAGGGGAGGAGTCGATGAGGGAGAGGGGGATGAGAAGGGCGGTAGGGGAGAGGAAGAAGAGGAAAGGGAGAATTGTGAAGGGGGAGAGATAGGGAAGAAGGAGGATGAGAGAGAGGTAGGGGAGGGAGGGGGAGAGGAAGGGGGAGGAGGGGAGAAAGTTGGAGGGAGAAGAGTAAGGGAAGTGACAGGAGGAGAAGGAGGAGGAGGAGGAGGAGGAGGTGGAGGACTGAAGGAAGGATGGGGAAGATGAGTAGGAGGGAAGAAAAAGGTGCAGTTGGAGAGGGGAGGGGAGCGAGAGGAGGGATGAGTTGACATGAGGAATGGAAGTGGGAAAGAAGTGAGGGAAGAATATGGTGAGAGAAGAGTGGTGATAAAGTGGGGTAGAGGGGAGATAATCGTAATAGGGAGGGACTGAGGGGAGGCGGAATGTGGACGTGGGATTAGGGAGTTAAGGAAAAGGGAAAGAGAGATCAGATGAGCAGTTATGGACGGGTGAGAGGAGGTGGGGATCAGGAGAGGTGAAATAGTCTGTATGTTTATGTTCCTTGTTTAATGTATAATGATTCTGGGGAGGAGGAGGGGGAGAGAAGAAGGAAGAAATGAACGGAGGAACGTAGGTTAGAGGGAACTGGGGAGGAGGTTGAGGAGGAGAAGGAGGGAAGGGTATGGTAAGAGATGGAGAAGTGAGGGAGAAAAGGGAGATGGAATGGAGGAGGGGGGTGAAGAAGGGGTAATGTGGACGAAAGGCGATGAGAGGACAATGTGGCAGGGTGGGGAAAGATGAAATGAGAGAAGGAGAGCGTGAGAGGGATGAGGCTAGGTTGCAGAGAGGAGAGGGGGAGGGGGAAGGATGAGAATTGGGTGAAAGGAGGAGAAGAAGCAGGGAAGGGGGGGATAAGAGTGGAGGTGAGAAGGTGAGGGGAGAGGAGGAGAGGGGAAGAGGACACTGTGAGAGGGAAGAGGGGGAAGCAAAGGGGTAGAAGGTAAGGGGGAGGGGGGAGGTGAATGTATGGCTGTATATATATGTAATGCATATATGTATCTCTTTACTGTTAACCATCATCAGCATTTCACCCAGCGCTGTCATACGTATCTTGATAAAGGCTTTGTGTCGCCATATACAGTGGGGAGTGAGAGAGGAATATTATTGTCATGGCGTACGGATTTAATATTATATTCCAGGTCGTATTATCGGTTTTTGTTGCCCTTGCTTAATCTGTACAAAGGTTTCATTGGGCGCTCTCTCTCTCTCTCTCTCTCTCTCTCTCTCTCTCTCTCTTTCTCTCTATGTTGTTGTTCTCATGTTTGCACACACACACACACACACACACACACACACACACACACACACACACACTTGCCACACCCCCGAAGGCGACTGTTTGTTCTCATTCCCTTTCTTTCTGTTCTTTCCTTTTCCTCGGCTCTGCTCTCCCTTCCTTCTCTCTCCCCTCCTCTCCCTATCCCTTTCTCCATCCCTTCCTCCTTTTCTTTTCTCCCCTTCCCTCCTCGTTTTCCCTTCTCTTTTCCTATCCTCCTCCTTTCCTTCCTTTCTATTCCCTTCCCTTTTTTCTTTCACTCTCTCTTATACTTCCTCTTCTCGAATTTTCCTTGGTAATTCATCTTCCACTACCCTTTCACTTTCCCTCACTCACTTCTTTTCTTTCCCTTCCCCTCCTGCATTCTTCCCTTGGTCATCTCCCTTTCCTTTCTCTCTTCTTCTCTATCCCCTCTCTTTCCTCCTTTGATCTTTTCCCTCTCTTTTCTTTATCAATCTCTCTCTTTCCCCTCTCTTTCCTCCTCCCTTGATCTCTCTCTCTCTCTCTCTCTCTCTCTCTCTCATCTCTTCCTCTCCTGATCATCTACCTCACACTTCTCCTTTCTTCATTTCCCCACTTTTTCCTTCTCCCTTCCTCCCATGATCTTCTCGCTCACCCTTCTCCCACCTCTTCTCTTTCCTTCTCTCCCCTCCTCCTTCCCTTCTTCTCTCCTCCTCCTTCCCTTCTTCTCTCCTCCTCCTCCCCTTCTTCTCTCCTCCTCTCTCCCAAGGCCTCCAAATTCGGTTGCTCGCTAATATGTCGACATCACTTGACCGAGACAAAGAGAGGGTGTCCAGCAAATCTAGCGGGGGAAATTAGAGAGAGAGAGAGAGAGAGAGAGAAAAAAAAAATTCCCTCTTCTTCTGTCTTCTCTATCTTCCTCCTCCTCATTCCCTCTCCTACTCCCTCTTACCGCTCCTTACCAATTTTTTTCCCTGTCTTCTCTCTGTTCTTTTTGTCCTCTTATTCATCCTCCTCTTCCTTCCGCTCCCTCTTTCTTCCTGTCATCTCTCTTTCCCCTCTCCCCTTCCTCATTTCTATCTCATCCCTCCCTTCTCTTTCCTACTCACCTTTCTCCCTTTCACCTCCAATTAAATCACTTCCCTCCATTCCTTTCTTCTGTCTACTTTCTAGTTTCTTTCTCTTCCCTTCCCTCTCCCTCCCTCCCTCTCAGTGCTTTTTAGCCCTACTCCTCCCGCAATCTCTCTCTTTTCTCTGCGCCTTTTCCTCATTTCCTCATCCTTTTCCTTCCGCCTCATCTCAGCTCACATCCCACCCCAGCTCTCATCTCTGCAGGCATGCGATCAAGCCCTCCTAAAGCAAAACCTAAACCCACATAATCAGGTATGAACAGCGTACTAGGGGAGGGGTGGTGCGGGGAGGGGGAAGGAGGAGGAGGGGATTGTGGAGAAGGGGATGGGGTGGTGGAGGGGGGAGAAGAGAGGGAGAGGGGAGGCTATAAAGATATTGTGGAGGTCGTGACGATGGTGGGTGTTGTGGGGTAGAGAGAGCAGGGTATTGAGGCTAGGCTGGGTGTACGGTGCTCTTTATGTGCTGAGAGAGAGAGAGAGAGAGAGAGAGAGAGAGAGAGAGAGAGAGAGAGAGAGAGGAGAGAGAGGATAAAAACAATCGTACGGAAAAAGTTTACATTTTTACTCAGATAAATTTTTCCATAGGAAGAGAAAAATAAAACAGAGAAGGAAGCCTGACTAGAGAAGGGAAGGGAAGGTAGGGAGAGAAGATATGGGTGGGTGAACGCATGGGTGAGGGCTTGGGTGAGAGTTATACAGTGGGAGTGTCACGTGAAAAAAGTAGGATAGTCTCCTTTTCATGTGACCAAATATTTACCAAGGTTATTATTCTGAGTAGTTACTGCCTTTGCTAACTTATTTCGTTAAAAGCCAATCTGTCTGCATTGCTGGGATCTGGTTCAAACTGTTTCGAAGTGTTTTACACAGCTCCGATTTGAGCTGGTCATGGTGACGCGAAGCAGTGACTTGGAGATATGGCAGGTTGTTGGCAGTTCGTGTCAAGACACCGGCACTGACGAACAGACTCTTCTTCCTTAGTTGAAAATTTGCTTACTGTGTTAGTGACCGTGCAAAATGATTGTGCAATACGGGAACCAAGTACTGTGTCTGTAGATATGCGCAAATGTCATATTTATTGGCTTGGTGACGGGAAGTAATTATGTGTTGGAATGAAACTTGTTTATCTGTGATCTGACTCGGGCCAGACAACATATTGCCGCGTGGAAATCTGTGTCCATGGTATACTCATAAGTGGAAGTGCTGCAAGGTACCAGGATAACTTCCGATATAGTGTTGATGTTAATACTCGTGGAAAAAGAAAGAAAAGAACGAAAGAGAGGGAGAGAGAGGTGTGTACTCCAAGCCGAGAAGGGAAGGGAAGGGAAGGCAAGGGAGAGAATAGGTGGGTGGGTGAACGCAAGGGTGAGGGGCTGGGTGAGCGTTGTGCGGTGGTGGTGTAGATGTTAACGCTGGTGGGGCGTGGTTGGTACCCGTGTCCAGCCCTCCGCAGCTCGTCCGGGTAATGAGCTCAAGGGGCCCGCCGCTGATACCGTCGGCAGCAAACATTATTTATGCACCCAACACTTCGACATTTGTTTTGCCCGTGGTCCTGACCCGGCAGAGGTGGGCGCACTGGTGGAGGTTGGGGAGGGGAGAAGGTTGGGGTGGAAGGGTTAATGGAGGGGATTTGTGAGGGGAGGGGGATTGAGGTGCAAGGGTTAAGGGACGAGATTTGTAAAAGAGAGAGGGGGGAGGGGAGGGGGTTTCGAGTGGTGGAGGGGAAAGAAAGAACGGGTACGTGAGGAATGGGGTTGCGAGAGGAGGTTTGGAGTGGAGGGGTTAAGGGGAGGGATTTAGTGAGGAAGGAGACAAAGGAGGAAAGTGGGCTTTGGAATGGCGGGTGGGTGGGGGCGAGAGTGGGGTTTGAAATGGTAGGAGGAATGAAGGTATGTGAGAAAGAAGGTATGGTATTGAGTGGTGTGAGTTGTGGGGAAAAGGGAATGGAGTGTGGAGTGGCAGGAGAGGAGAGATGAGGGAGGAAGTATGGTATGGAGTGAAGCGAAAGGGAGGAGTTACAGAATAGGAGGTAGGTGAGAGGAGTGGGTTGAGAGTGAAGGAGTGGTAGGTGAAAAGGCTAGGAAAGAGAAAGGAGGAAAGGAAAAAATGGATGGGGTATGGAGCCTGATTTAATAGAGATGGATGGTAATGGGTTTGTTGTTTCTCATGCATCAGGTTCTCCCATTCAATCACCCACCTTTCTCCCCACACTCATGGTTTCTTGCGACACCCATGTACACACAGCTCTCTTCCGTTCCTCATTTTTCTGTATTCTTTCCTTATTCTCGAACTTAATTTCTGCTCGAAACGCCCATTTCCTTCTTACTCACCCAATATCCCCCCATCAGTTCTCCCACCCTCCAAACACCTATGTATTTTCTTCCACTTATTTCCCCCCACCCACCCACTTAGCGTCCTTCCACCACTCGCCCACCTATTCCGCACCCATCTGTCTATTCCCCTCACATCCTTCCCCATTTAATCATCCATTACCTTCCCCTATCCATTCATCCTCTTGCCCTTCCCGCCTACCTAAGCCCTCACCCACCCACCCATCATCATCATCATGACCTTTCCCCACCTACCCATCGTACCCCCACCCACCTATTGCCCATCCATCTTCCCCCTTCCAGCCATCATCTCCAAGCTGCCCCCACCCACCTACTCCCCACCCATCATCATCAACCCACTTGTCTAATTTCCCTCACCTGTCCACTTATTTGCCCCATCCACTCATTGTACATCCACCACCCACCTATCCCCACCCCCATCATCCCCCACCCCATTACCCATCTTCCCAACCACTCATTTCCCACAGCACCCACATGATTTCTTGCACTTACCCATCTACTCTCCTATCCACAAATGCATCCCTCTCCACTCTCATTTTCTCAACTCTCCACACACACACCCATCCAGCTTCCTCCCCCCCACTTATTCATTTCCCCCACTCATCCAATTTTTCCCACCCACCAATCTCTCCCACATCTCCTCACCCATCTTCCCCCACCCACTCACCCGTCTTTCTCCCCAATCCCCTCCCATCCCCACTCCATCACCCATCACCACCCCATCACCCATCACCTCCCACCCATCAAGCCGTACCTCCCAACCCAGCAATTATATTCAAGGAAGCTGGTTCTCTCTCTCTCTCTCTCTCTCTCTCTCTCTCTCTCACACACACACACACACACACACACACACACACACACACACACACACACACAGTTATCTAAAGACAACAGTAGGGCAGGGTGTTATTAGCTGGAGCTGCCTTGCCCTCACTCTGTCCTCCCCACGCTACTTACTAATTGCGTGTGTGTGTGTGTGTGTGTGTGTGTGTGATAGGGACATAAGTAAGAAGGTCACCAGTTATAAGGATGGGCGGGATTAGCAGTCGGCTGGCAAGGCGTGTTTCTTGGCCAATTCGTTGGCGGAATTCCATATAAATAAATAAGCAAATAAGAGACCGCAAACAAACGCAAAGAAAGCAAGTACACAACGATCATCATCATCAGCTTCATTTTCGTGTTCATCATTTCCATCATCATCATTATCATCATCATAGTTTCCATCATCACCATCATCATCAGCTTCATTTTCGTGTTATCATCATCATCATCATCACCTTTTCTTATCTTTACAACCCCATTTTCTCTGAGAGAGAGAGAGAGAGAGAGTCCCATACTGCCGCATGCTAGGCGTAGGGGTCCGAGGCTAGGCTATCGTGGTTCAGAACGTAAGTCACCAGCGTGCGTCCGTAAGTTTCGTGAATATAACAGCCCTTGATAATTTCCCATGGTTTGACTTAGCCGAACAGAGATGGAGTTCATTATGTCCTGCACACTCTTGGCATTGTTCTCTTGTTAGTTGTGTATTTTTATCTATCTATCTATCTGCGTCACTCGTACATCACCCACACACCTGCCCCACCCATATAAGAACCTCATCCGTACATCTGCTACACCCATACACCATAATTCTACTTACCCACACATACTTCACCCATACCCATACTTACACCTACTGTACCCACACCTATACCTACTCGCACCCACACCCACTTGTGCCCACGTCGAAATTTTGCATCCATACACATATACTCCCACACCCACACCGGCATCACTCACACACTGACGTAACACAGCTAACCGCGGAACGTACCACACTGCCTCTGTTTGGCTTGTGGTACTTAACATCTTTGAATTTATACATGAACCAGCCAGAAACACCAAATCATAAGAAATTCCTTCATAAATCTCGTACTGCACTACGTCAGAATAGCCAACTAGAACCACCAGTGTGTAGTGGTGTCAGTTGTCTACGGTTATACCTCTATGTACACTACCACACATCTATCACTCACACTTGTCTGAAGCACACATCCTTCTACACCTACACCCACCAGCTCACACACCCAAATCCTGACTTATTCACACACTTTCTACACCCCCACAAAATTGTCACAGCCCCCCCCCCCTCTCAGAAGACTTAAATTAAAACTTCCTTCTCGGCAGCAAAGGAGCCAAGTGGTCAGTACATACTTCTAGTTGTGTTGGCTAAGGAATGTCGTACCATCTCAAGGGTCGGCTATTCGAACCCCTCCGTCTTATGCGCCCGCGTGCGCACGCACACACACGCGCGCGCGGGCTCTCTCACACACACACACACACACACACACACACACACACACACACACACACACACACACACACACATTCCCCGAAGACAAAAGAGGATTGCCATGGACTCTTCGGCTGGTGGGGAGATGGGAGATGGGTAGGGGGAATGAGGGAGGGGGTGGCTGTGGAGTGAGTTCCCTAAGACAAAAGAAAAGCTGGATGCGTTGTGGGAGGTCCGAGGGGATGTTGAAGGGAGAGGGAGAAAGGGAAGAAGTAAAAAGAGTGAAGAGGAAACAGAGAAGGAGGGTGCAGGAAGAAAGGTGGATAAAGAAGCGATGGAGTGAGAAACACTTATGAGATAGAGAGGGGAGAAGATGAGACAAGGAGGGGGCAAACAGAAATGAGAAAGGAGAGGGGATAAGAAGGGAGAGAAGGGTGAAAGGCAGGAAAGAGGAGAGCAACAAAGATGCAGACGGACTAGGAGAGAGAGAGAGAGAGAGAGAGAGAGAGAGAGAGAGAGAGTGGTGGGGGAGTAGAAAGTGAATGAAAGACTAGGAGTGGCACAGTCAACACCCACCACCACCACCAAGGACATGATGAGAAAAGTAGAAAGGAGGAAAGTATTTAAATACGAACAGGAACAGTAGGGCGCAAGATGGTAGAACAGAGACGGAGTGCAGCCACCGCTGCTGGGCCTGGGGCCAGGGCTGCTGCTGCTGCTGCCGCTGCTGGGCCTTGGGCCAGGGCTGCTGCTGCTGCTGCTGCTGCTGCCGCTGCTGGGCCTGGGGCCAGGGCTGCTGCTGCTGCTGCCGCTGCTGGGCCTGGGGCCAGGGCTGCTGCTGCTGCTGCCGCTGCTGGGCCTGGGGCCAGGGCTGCTGCTGCTGCTGCTGCCGCTGCTGGGCCTGGGGCCAGGGCTGCTGCTGCTGCTGCCGCTGCCGGACCTGGGGCCAGGGCTGCTGCTGCTGCTGCTGCTGCCGCTGCCGGGCCTGGGGCCAGGGCTGCTGACGCTGCCGCCGCCGTTGCTGGGCCTGGTGCCAGGGCTGAGGCTACTGCCACCGCTGCTGGGCCTGGGGCCAGGGCTGCCGCTACTGCCGGTGCTGGGCCTGGGGCCAGGGCTGCCGCTGCCGCTGCTGCTAGGCCTGGGGCCAGGGCTACTGCCGCCACCGCTGCTAGGCCTGGGGCCAGGGCTGCTGCCGCTGCTGGGCCTGGGGCCAGGGGTGCTGCCACAGCCGCTGCTGGGCCTGGGGCCAGGGGTGCTGCCACAGCCGCTGCTGGGCCTGGGGCCAGGGCTGCTGCCGCTGCTGGGACGGACTAGGGCTGCTGCCGCCACCACTGCTACGCCCTGGGGCTTGCGCTGCTACTGCCGCCGCCGCTGCTGGGCCTGTGGCCAGGGCTGCTCCCCTTGGCATTGCTGGGCCTTGGGCCAGGGTTGCTGCTGGGCCTGAGGCCCGGGCTGCTGCTTCCGTTATCGCTGGGCCTTGGGCCATGGGTGCTTCCACCACTACCATTGGAGGGCCAATATCCACAGCTGCCTCTGTAGTCATTGCTTCTGAGCTTGGGCCCTTGGTTGCTGTTATCTACACTACTAATCCTGTGGCCAGAGTTACTGTCACCCCTGGTGATGGGCCTGGGGCCTGGGACTTGACGCAGAATAAAATATTTTGAACGTGGCCTAAATAATTAAATTTACATCAAAGCGAAGGTGTTAATTCCTTCCAACCTCCTATATGATATATTTGGGCGTTCTTCGCAGTGATTTTAGGGTCGAGAGGCCCTTCTCACTTTTTCCTGCCAGTTATTTGTGACTTCGGAATCGGTTATGTGGTGTAGCTTCCCTGATTGATCGTCTTAGTTTCACCTAATTATTTCGGCCATTCAGTCAGCTAGTAGTAGTAGTGGATGGAAGAGAGTCTTGTGTCTCCCTCTCCCGGACAATGAGCACCGTGATTGGAGAGTGACTTTTCTTTTCCCAGTATAAAGACCAGACCACCTTACCGGAACCTTGCACTGTCTTTAGGAGCCGCCAGCAAATTTCTGAATTTCACTTAAGTTGGTCACTTTCCTCTTCCAGGAAGATCTAGGTAGGTTAGGTTAAGTCCAGGATGAGCTATGGGTTAGGACGACTGTGGTAAGAGAGAGAGAGAGAGAGAGAGAGAGAGAGAGAGAGAGAGAGAGAGAGAGAGAGAGAGAGAGAAAGAGAGAGAGAGAAACTTAGGTTCAGGAGGATCTAAGTAGGCTAGGCTAGATTAGGTCCAGGAGGATCTATATATGTATGTATGTATGTAAGTAGGTAGGTAGGAAGGTCGGTCGCCAAGAGTAGGTAGGTGGGTAGGTTGGTCGGTAAGTTGGTCGGTGGGCTGGCTGGTTGGATAGATGGATGGATCGCTGAATGGATGGTCTGCTTTGGTTTGGTTGCATTGTTAGGTTGCTTATTTGATATATTCAACCTCCTCTACGCACTTGTCACCTTTTGCACTCCCTACCTTTAACTCGCCAACCCAACTCAAGCGACTTCCGTTTCTCCTCATTCCATCATCATCCACTCTTATTTACACTATTTCCCCTGTTCTCCCCCAGCCCCACCCTCTCCTCCTTCCCTCCTCCTTCACTCTCAGGTCTAATCACTACCCCCTCCCTCTTTCTCGTAGCCTATTCCTACAACCCACATACCCAACACCTCCCCTACAACCAACACCCCTACTTCCCTCACTCTGGTCGAATATCACATCTCACTCTCCACCCTCATTCCTTCCTCTCCGTCACCTTTCCCACACCGACTCCAACCACTTGCCCTCCCCCTTGCTCTAACCCCCAGCTTCATCTCTCCTACTCGTAATTCTAATCACTACCTCCCCCCTTTCCTGCCCTACTCACCCCCTCTACCCTAACACCCCCAGCCACGGAAAGAGGGCGGAAGTGTGGGTTTAGTGAGGGTGTGAGTGGGATGGCCGCCTGTTTACTAATTGACCAACTGTTACCACGTAATGACCTCACCTAATAACCGGAACACACTTGATTACACCCACGCCCACCCACTGTCACACCCACACACTGCCACATGGTCACATCCACACCCACAGTTACGTCCCGTCACCCCTCCTTAAACACACACACACACACACACACACACACACACACACACACACACACACACACACACACCACATACAGTCATATCCACGACATATACATTACCCTTCCTCACACATCCCACATAGTTCACTCCTATCATTATAGTAACCTCTTTTCGCTTTATACTCTTGCTACCGCCAGAACCCTCGTAGTGAAGGGGTATGTGCAGTGGACAGGTGTATCTAAGTGCTGGAATGTTATAAAAAAAAAGTCATAGGATCACAAACAGACGCCCTGTTTTTGAGGACGTGAAGAATGTGGGCGTGGGTATACAGGGTGAACGGGGTGCGAGGGATGGTAGCAGGAGGGGTGATTTCACGCGCTGTGGGTGGTAATGACAGTATGAGGTGTGTGAGGCCGAGGTAGGTGGGTGGGGGTGGTGTGAAGCAGACCGTGGAATAAACACACAAGTAACATCACAGAAGAACATGACCTATAACGAAGCTGTTTCCTGGAATAAAATTAATAACGCGAAAAATCTGATGTACAGCATGGGTGATGAGGAGGTGTGGTGTGGTGTGGGGTGAGGGTGATGTGGGGGTGTGGTATGGGGTGGGGTGGGGGTGATATGGGGGTGTGGTGTGGGGGTGGGGTGAAGTGGGAGTGTGGTGCGGGGTGGGGGTGTGGGTGTGGGGTGGGGGTCATGTGAGGGTGTAATGTGGTGTGGGAGTATGGTGTGGCATGTGGTGTGAGGGTATGGTGTGGTATGTGGTGTGGGGGTATGGTGTGATAGTATGGTGTGGTGTGTGATGTGGGAGTGTGGTGTGGTGTGGTGTGGGGGTACAGTGTGGTGTTGGGGTATGGTGTGGTGTGGGGGTATGATGCGGTGTGTGGTGTGGGGATATGATGTAGTGTGGTGTGAAGTTGTGGTGTGGTATGGTCTGGTGTTGTTGTGTGGTGTGGGGGTGTGGTGTGCTGTGGGAGTGCAATGTGGTGTGAGGGTGTGGTGTGGGTGTAGTGTGGTGTGGGGGTGTGGTGTGGTGTGGGGGTACAGTGTAGTGTGGTTGTTTTGGGGGTATGGTGTGTGGTGTGGGGGTATGGTGTGATGTGGGGATATGGTGTGTGATGCAGGGTTATGGTGTGGTGTGGGGGTATGGTGTGGTGTGGGGGTATGGTGTGGTGTGGGGGTCGGTATGTTATGGAAGTGTGGTGTGGGGGTATGGTGTGGTGTGTGGTGTGGTTTGCGGTGTGGTGTGGAGGTGTGGCGGGGGTGTGATGTAAGGATGTGGTGCGGGTTGGGGTGTGGGATGAAGGAGTGGTAAGGAGGTGTGATGAGGAATTATTGGGCAGGGTGGGGGTATGGGCAAGGTTGGTGGTGATGGGGTGTGGGTTGGGGGTGGTGAGGCTGAGTTGGTTGTGTGGTGTAGGTTGGGGGTGATAGGGTGTGGGTTGGGAGTGATGGGGGTTGGATTTAGGGTGATGAGGTGTAGTGTTGGATGGGAATGATGGGTTGGGGTGGAGATGTAAGGGTGTGGGTTCGAGCTGTGGGATTGGGAGGGGTGTGGAGTGATGGGATGTGAAGTGGGGGAAACCAAGGGGTGTTGTATTTTGTTCCTGTTATTTTTAAGCGACTATACTAAGCTTGGGAGATATTTCCAAAGTAGAGGAGTTATATATAGCCTTCTCTAACCTGTACATTGCGAGGGCTTACTGATAATTTCTGTATTTTCAGGCACAGAAGAGTTTGTCATGTAAACTGACATCGGGCACTTATGTACGGAAATTATCCTATCCTTTGCTCCATCACTCTCTCTTCTTCGTCCCACCCTTCCCTTCTCCACCC
The DNA here is from genome assembly GCF_032717465.1 of Coenobita brevimanus. Classification (NCBI taxonomy): domain Eukaryota; kingdom Metazoa; phylum Arthropoda; class Malacostraca; order Decapoda; family Coenobitidae; genus Coenobita; species Coenobita brevimanus. The sequence goes on along the minus strand of NC_136961.1, from coordinate 41,921,099 downwards.
CATCTTTATCTTCTATCTTGCCGCCTCCCGTCTTCGTTTCTCCTCCTCCTCCTCCCTTCCCCTCTTCCATCTCCTCCCCCCCACTCGTCCTCTTTATCATCCACCCCTTAACCTCACTTCCTTCTCTCTATTCCATCATTCCCTCTCTCCCTCTTTCCACCCATTCTTTCGTTTCCTCCATCCTCTCGTTTCTCTCCTTCCTTCTTTTACGTCCTTCTCGCCTTCCCCACCACCCTGTCCATTCTTCCCCCTCCCCTTTCCTCCCTCCATCCATTCCTAACTGCCAATCACTCCCCACATTCCTCACAGTCATTCCATCCCTCCCCTTCTCCCCCCCCCCTCCATGACCGCCTCTCTCTCTCTCCAGTATTTCTTTTTTTTTTTTCTCCATTTTTCTTATTTTTCCTCTTTTTATTCGCATCTTTCTTTATCTTTTCTTCTTTCTTTTCATCCTTTCCCTCCCTGTTCCCTTCACTCCTATAGTATTTCAACACATTTCTCAATTCTTTTCTTCCCTCCCCTTTCCTTCTCCTCCTACCGTCTCCCATTACATTCTTCCTTCCCCATTATCTTTCCCTCCCTCCCTCTCTACTTCTTTTCCCGCCTTTCCTCTCCAAACCTTCTCTCCTTCCTCCTACCCTTCTCTCTTTTCTCTCCCTACTTCCTCCAACCAAACAATCTTCTCCCCGCTAGCCATGCCCACCTCCCTCCCTCCCTTCTCCCTCCTCTACTTCCTCCTTCCCTTTTTCATTTCCTCTTTCCTTAACTAAATGTCTATTTCTTCCCTTCCTTCCCTCCCTACCTCACTTCCTGTTCCTTCACCTCCTTCAATTCTACCTCCCTCCCTCCCCCTCTCTCCCATTACTCTTCCCTCCCTTCTTTCCGTGTTTCACAGTCCCTTTCTTTCGTCCTTTTCCCTCTCTCGTGCTTTCTCATTTATCCCCTTTTCTATCCTATCCTCCCTTCCTTCTAACTCGTCCTCTCGTGTCTTCCTCTCCAGCTTCACCTCTCTCCTTCATCTATTTTTTTCTTCCTTCACTCACTCCGGTCCCTCCTTCCGTCTCTTCCTTTCTTACTTCTTTCTTTCCTTTCCTCCTCCTCTGATTCCCCTTTCCTCCCTTCTCTTCCCTCCCGTCTTCCTTCCCTATTCTTTCCTTCCTCTTCTCCTTTCTTCCTCTTCCCTCCCTCCCTCTTCCATATTTCTCACCACTAACCCTCCTCCCCCTCTTTATCCTCCCCTCCTCCCCCTCCCTCTAAAGCTGCCCATTCACGCAATCCTTTTCCCTCCCCCCCTTCTCTCCCCCTCCCTCCCCTCCCCTCCCCTTCCATTGTGCCTCTCTTCCCTCCCCTCCCCACATTCCCACACTCGCCCCATCGCCCAGAAAAATAAATAAATAAGTGAATAAGTGAATAAATGAAGAGGAAGAGGGATAATTGGTAAAGAATGTGGATGAAGAAATGAGTAAGTTAAAAAAGCCAATAAACGAATAAACGGAGAGGAAGATTGATAACTGGTACAGAAGGTAAGTAAAATATAAATAAATACATATACTGGTAAATGAATAAATAAAGAACACTGATAACGATGATTGATAAATAATATGGTCAATTAAACACGTAATAAAGTGAATAAATGAAGAGCAAGAAGAAGAATTGATAAAGAAGGTGGATTGAATAATAGGACTAATAAATAATAACTGATAATAATACTAATTGAGGACGTAACTCTTTAGATATTTTGTTTTAGCAGACGTTAAAAGCTTTTCTTATGATTTATTCAACGAGATAAATCCCTTACCCAATTAACGGTGAAGTGGATAAAGTGGATAATGATAAATAAAACTGGATAGTAAATGAATAATGTGGCTTGGAAAAATGTTCTAAAAATAAAAATTAATTGGTTCGAATGCTCAAAAATTTTAAAGGAGAGTGAGTTGATAAAGACCTGATTAAGAAATAATTATAGAAAAATCAACTCCCTCTCTCTCTCTCTCTCTGCCAATCCAGGTCGCCCTACCTCATGTACTCCTCCGGTTATCTATACTGTCCATT
>NC_136961.1:41881547-41914047 GCF_032717465.1 Coenobita brevimanus | reverse complement strand
TTTCGCTTTTGCTTTTTCTGTTTGTTCTGAAATCCTATTCTGACTGTTTAGTGACCCATTCTTACCGTTCCTGTCTATCCCAGTCTGTCCCTATCGTGGCCCATTCTTACCGTCCCTGTCTAACCAGTCTGTCCTATAATGTCCATTCATATCCTTCCTGGCTACCCTGATACTCTGTCCCTTTCCTGACCTCCTTTCCACATGTCCATCCCATCCTTACCGTTCTCACTAGTGCCTCAACTTTACCCATCCCATTCATCCACTACCTCGGCCTTATCCCTTCTGTCCCTCTGCTGTCCAGTCTTTACCCTCAATGTTCCAACCCATCCAATCACTATCCCATCCTTATCCCTTCTGTCTATCCGCTACACAATCCTTACCCTTCCTATTTGTCTACTCTTCTATCCTATCTCATCCTTATCATTCCTGCCCCATCCTTTCCCTCGCTGTCCATCCACTCGCCTATCCTGTCCCATCTTTACCCTCCCCGTCCATCCAGTGCCCCATGCTTTCCCACCGCTGTCCATCCAGTGTCCCATCCTTTCCCCCCACTGTCCATCCAGTGTCCCATCCTTCATCCTTTCTCCCCGCTGTCCATCCAGTGTCCCATCCTTCATCCTTTCTCCCCGCTGTCCATCCAGTGTCCTATCCTTCCCGTGGCTGTCTATCCCTAGTGTCCGTCCCAGCGACCTCCCCACTGCCACTTGCTTCCACACAATAAACTAACAAATTCCTCACTCCCAGACACCCTGTGATTACACCGCCCATCATAAGATTTAACATTTTAAGTGCGCATTTTATTTACTCACCCCCTAATTAAGTCGGGAAAATTGGTGGATGAAATCGGGCACAAGTTTCAGAAATTCAATTTTGAGGCGGAGTCGTACACGTTTCCCATTGGCCGGCGCAAAAACTTATTTCGTGACGTCACTTGCGGTGGGTGGAGCGTAGGCGTGGCTTGGCGAAGAGGCTTGACTTGGGGGAAGGACCGTGGCAGACTGGTGTAGTTCAGGATTTCACCCAACTACGCTCTTGTAATACCCTGCCACCCACACCACCACACCTGTCCCCGCCACCACACCAGCCCCTCGCTCACCTAGATACCACACCTATCAAACTCTAGAAAAGATAAGGGGTCGACATCTGGCAGCAGTTATCGTGAAGGAAGAAGCACAGGCTGCCAGATCATGGGAAGCCTCATGTAGCTCAGGACATTACCCAACTACGGTCTTGTAAAACCTAGCCACCCACACCACCACACCTGTCACCGCTAAACAGTCTCTCACTCACCTAGATAACTCACCTATTAAACTCTAGAAAAGATAAGGAGGCGACATCTGGCACTATCCAGAAGGAAGAAGTGGAGGTTGCCAGATAGTCTGCTTAGAGGAGGAGTCAGAAGGACGCTACACAAGCAGACAGCGGGAGGAGGAACGCTAGAGTGGATTTTTTTTTAGAGCTTTTAGTTTTATATTTCTCCATTCCCTTGACGCCAAACCCTTACGATCATTGGCCTCTCCTGAAGAAGATGTAAGCGAGACCCTGTGTCAGATGAACCGACACTGTAGATCTGTGTGACCGCCGTGGGTTAAGCAAAATATCCCGACGGTGAGCGGGGCAGGGCGGGGCAGTGTGTGTGTGTCGGGGCTACAGTCTAACATAGAGTACAAAATACATAAAGTGTCTGGCAGCAACAATCGAGCCATCATTGTTGGCGTCTGAAGGAAGGGAGGTAACCCGCAGACGGCCATTTTTGTAGCGTTGATTATCGTGAAGGGTCCGTGGGATGTGGATGGATGGGCATGTGGATGGTGCGGGTATGTGTGTATAGCTATGTGAAGATTCTTGCCCTCATCACGAATTTTGTACAAGTACCTCCCGGTCTGACCCGGCTGCTCCTAATACAAGTAGAAAAATGTGATTGGGCCGCCCATTTGTGTGACGTCACCTAGGGCCCACGTGTGATTGGAGGAGCCGGTGCCGGAGGAGGAGCCAGGCGCGCGCTGATTGGCCAGGCTGCGTGGATGGTGGAGTTTAGTCAATCGATAACACATCCCGAGTCGGAGCCAAATTAAAGGTAAATAATAGACGGCTTTCACAGTGAACGGACGTGTATAGAGCGCGCTCTGTTGTGCCATTCATGTGACCGGGGTTACTGCAGCCACAATACAGTGAATAGTGTAGAGTGGAGACAACAAGTGGTGCTGTACTTGCTAACTAGCTGCCCAGCCCTGCCCGCTAGGTACAAGTGCTGGCCTAGCTACCACGTGTTAAAATTCAGTGCTAACTTGCCGTCAAGGCACTAAGGAAGCCACCATTGCAGGCGTAGTGTCGTACTGTGCCCTGGCGTCGGGCGCACAACAGCCAGCGGCGGTGGAGGGAGCGAGGAGCCTGTGGGAGCGTCGGTGGCGAGGCAGCGTGAGCCAGGACCCAGGGGGCCACAGGGAGCCCCGCGACGCCGCCACGCTGGAGTACTACAGCACCGCCGCCCTCAAGCCTTCCTCCATGCTCACCCTCGACCCCCCGGACCTCAAGGGGGGCAGCCTCCACTCCCCACACCTCCCCACCCACACCTCACACTCCCACTCCGTCCCTCATGCCCACCATAACTCTCATTCCCACACCTACTCCTTGTCCCATCACTCCTCCCTCACCTCGCTCAACTCCACGCTGAGCTCGTCCTTGTCCACGCCCTCGCTGGCCTCGGTGGGAAGCATGAGCGCTCACTCCCCGCCGCAGACCCACGTGCCCACGCCCACTAACAACAACACCACCAGTAACAACAACAACAACACCACGGGGTCCGCCAACAACAGCAGTAGCAACAGCAGCAGCAACAGCAAGAACAGCGCCTCGGCCTCCAACTCAGCGGCGGAGCGCGTCAAACGACCCATGAACGCCTTCATGGTGTGGTCGCGAGGCCAACGGCGCAAGATGGCTCAGGAGAACCCCAAGATGCACAATTCCGAAATCTCCAAGCGTCTGGGGGCCGAGTGGAAGCTGCTCTCGGAGACGGAGAAACGGCCCTTCATCGACGAGGCGAAGAGACTGCGAGCGGTTCACATGAAGGAACACCCTGACTACAAGTACAGGTAGAGCCCCAACCCTAGCCTTGAGACCCCCCTCAGTGGCAAGCCAAAGTAGCCAGCCCACTCACTCACTCACTCACTAGCCCACTCGCTCTCCCCTGGCCTCTCTCACCACCCCCAATAGTAACGTTAAGCTCAAACCATCAAAAGTTACAAAGTTTCGGGTTCAACAATTCAGTCCAAAATCACAACCAAAGTCCTGCTGTAAATTTCTTAATAAACGGTATTTCTTTGCCTCAGTTTTTATTTTGTTGGTCTAGAACGCTCCTATTAGTCGGTGGGGAGGGAGTTGTCATTATTCAGTAGTTGAGTAAATATATTAAGAACTGATGATTGTATGCAAATTTCTTGAAGTACGTTCATTCTCAGCAGTGAAGGAAAAAAAAAAAAGTTTTATCCGAATTGTAACCTAGTATTTTTTTGCTATCTCCTGAAGCTACCCAAATGTGTATGTCTCTCTCTTAGTCTCGTTTTTTGTGGTGCTTTTTCAAAGTAATTAGTAAAAATCATACCTTCAGTACCTATCACACTAAGGGTATATTATTTGTATACATCTCGGAGGCCCCCCGTCCCCCTCCCCCTCCCTTTTATTATTTTCATACTCACCCCCCCTTTTTTGGTACTTTTTTTTGTTTTTTGTTTTTCTGTTCGTTTCTCCTGGTGTGTCCGGACTTCAGGAAGTGTGAGGCGGCGCCCAAGAGCTGCCACAGAAGGGGTTCATCACGGTTATCGTTGGGCTTCGTCGTTGCCAGTTCACTATACCTTTTTTGAGCAATTTGATTCATTTTTTGTGGTGTGATGATTAACTGAGTGGCTTGGCATTCTTGTTTTCCTTTTTAATTAGTGTGATGATGGTGATACCTTTTTTTTTCATTATTTTTTTTTTTTCCTGAGCACTTTTCGGCAAGCTCTGATATTTTTCCTTTCATTTGTCAATTACTTTTCCGCTGCTGTATCTTCTCTTCCTCTACCGCACAGCCGACTTTAAAAATACGCAGATAAATAAATAAATACATGCATCTATAAATATTTTAAAAAATTCTACGTGTTCAATAAATAACCCCTTCGGTCTGAGGATGTCGTTATTTTACATTTTATTCATGCTGTCTTCAGGCGATTTTATTAGTGAATTTTTTTTCGAACTAAAGTATTTTATTCGTTTAATTTAAGAACGTTAGATCATCAGAAGAGAGGACCATTGCAGTAGGCCAGTTGACCCATGCTAGGCACCTCCTACAAATGTGTGATTAAATTGCTAGAATCAGACAAGGATAACAAGATGAGGAAAGTCGTGGAGAAGTAGCAATAATAATGTATAAAGGGCAGTCATTGTACTTAAATTGTTTAAATAACTAATCTCTTTAGTACGGTGACGTGTTTAGTTTATTCTTGATACTGAAACAAAGTGAGAAGTGTAAACGAAGGGTAGTGATGCGAGGGGCAGACCGAAAAAGACCTGGGACGAGGTCATACGAGCGTGGCCTCAGGGATAAGGGACTGAACAGGGAGGCTGCCAGAGCTCGAGCAGCGGGGAGAGCCGCCATTAGGTGACTCTTCTGCCTAATACAGTACCGTATTAGTGAAGGGGTTAATGAAGGCTGTATCCAACTCCTCCAGTTCGAAGAGACGATTATAATGTGAATAAAATCGTCTGGAGATATCAGGAATACGATAAGTCACTGGAATGATGGTGTTACGGTCTCCTCCCCCAAGGATACACACGTACTAGCTGCCCTTCTGAGTGTTCGTGCAACGGGTCTGTTCTGGAGTGTGGTGTTCATCGTGTTCAGTGTTCAAGCGTCCGTGTTTTCTGTTCATCCGTCGTGTGATCCGTCCGTTCATTTTTATTCGTAGTTATTTATCTTCGCTATTTATTGTTTATCCGTCCGTGTTTACTGTTTATTGGTCCGTGTTAACTGCTTACCTTTCAGCATTTATTGTATATCCGTCCGTGTTTATTGTTTATTGGTCCGTATTAATTGTTTACTTTTCAGCATTTATTGTATATCCATCCGTGTTTATTGTCTATCCATTGTGCTTACTATTTATCCTTCTCATTTACTGTTTATCCGTCATATTAACTGCTTACCCTTCGGCATTTATTGTTTATCCGCCCGGGTTTATTGTTTATTTATCGGTGTCCTCCCCGTCTGTCGTGCACTCCCGCGTTCCCACACTCGCCAGGGACCACTAACCCTACCGCTGCCTGTGACGCCTACTCATACTCTTGCTGCCTCCAGACGATTTTTATTCAGGGGATTATCCGAACTGTGGGGATTGGTAGTAATTAACCTTTTTCAATACAAGATGTCTTTAAACTAAGGCAAATCGCCTGGAGGTAGCAAGAATGAATTTATAAAGATGTTTTACTGAAAGGTTTAGTTCAGGCCAGAGAAACGCTTACCTTTATCTTTACTAATTAATAACAGGTGATTATAGGACGTGCTTCCCGGTAACCCCCCCCCAAAAAAAAAAAAAAAACTCTACTACCTTACTAAACCTTTAATCTCTTGTTTTATTTAGGTTTACTGCTGACGATTATATTATGTTTTAGAAAGGATCCCGGTGGCTCGGGTCTTGTAACAGCTAAAATCTTCCTTAACCCCTTTCAGAAGGTGTCAAACAGCCACTGGTTTATTCTAGCATGGGACAGGCGATTCTAATTTTGAAGGCTATATCTATGTCCTCCACTTAGCAAAATCCCTCTAGATGGCTGAAAAAAATAGTCTGGTGATAGGAAGTTTAAGATATAAGATGCGTCGCTGATTGGAGGGGTTAGGAGGAATTTCCCGTTTCCTGAAGGTAAAATAAATAAATAAATCTGTTACTTTTCAGAATGTGAAAAAAAAAAAAATCTTTGGTATTTTATTCTGGGCAGCACGAGACGATTTTATTCAGAGTAGGAGTGATTTCCCCTCCTCTCGCCTTCCCCTTCCTTCCGTAATTATATCCCTTCCAGGTTACTGAATATTTCTCATCGCTCTTTCCGGATACTTCATCATCTTCAGTCCCCTTGATACCCTAGTCTTTTCATTTTAATCTGGCTACCAACATGATCTCTCCAGCCCCCTCGATACTTCAGTCTACTTCATTCTGGCTACCAACAAGATCTTTTATTCCCCGTAGCAGAGAACCTTGAAATGAAAGGCTTGATAATTTCCTTTAAACATAGCAAAGTATTCTTTATCAATTTCATACTCATCGCTGTCTTTTTCAAGCCGCTTTTCAGTCCAAGAACGTCATTTATTTTTATAATCTTGCTACCTCCAGACGATTTTAATTCACCTCAAGAAAACTCTCTGGTATTGGACGGTTAAGTTAATATGTAATGTCTTCAGATGGCAAGCCTCTCCAGTACGATTTTTTCTGTTGCATTCTCCATCTCTAGACGATGTTATTCAGCTCCGGGGAATGCTTTCGGACTGAAGGGTAAATATTCCCAAGACTTCATAATTAAAACTGAGGAAAATCGTTTAATATAATGTGGTATTCTGAGTGACACAGGAGTCTTCGTGGCACCGTTTACGTAGCCACTCATTTGCCGTATTACGCCTTTAACATGCCCTCGTACGCAATCTATATCCTTTAAATACCGATGAACTGTAGATGTTGTTGTGCAGAATAAATCGCTTAGGAAGAGATCCCACGAAATATCCACAGTCACTCAGAATGCGACCTATAATCTTTTAATGATAGTCTGACTTAATACTGAAAGATGTCATTATTTTTACTCTGTCTTAGCCTAAAATTGCTATCTCTCCATCTCGTATACTGAGCTGCAAAGTTACATTAATACTAGGATATGATGCTAGACACGAGGAAGTGCTATGCGTAGAATGCAGAACCATAGTACTGTCCTTTTCCGCCACTGAGCTACGTGAAATAAGCCGCAAAAAGAATGAAAATCTGGGCCAAGTTAAGGGAGAAAAAAGAAAAAACAGGCACAGATTTCCTTGTTTCCACCCCCTCCCCCTCCTTTCTGATAATTCCCGACTCTGTTTCTGAATAATTCTCAATGGCCGTGTGCACCATCACCTTCAACAATTCAGGGTTGCTTCCGTTACTGAATAATTCCCCTCAGCCTCCTGACGGTCGCGCGTCTTCCCTCGTGCTTTCACCCACCTAACGCCAGACGATTTTGGTCAGCTGAGAGTGGGTCATAGACGCCTAAATAATGATACCGTTAGCCTATTTATGGTCCAGGAATCCATGGAAATCGTGCTGTTAACGCCAGACGATTTTACTCAGCTGACAGCCATAGGAATGTGAGTGTTTAGGTACTGTCTCCAACACCCCTTTCCTCTGTGATCATTCCTGCCGTAGATCCTGAATAATTCGTCTCGATCGTGGTGAATGTGAGCCTTCAATAATTCAGTGTCGCTCCCCCGCTGACTGACCTCCGTTGCTTAATAATTCCCCTGCAGGCTCAGTTTTTTCCCCCATTACACCTCTTGAATTATTCGTCCCAGTTATCATGAATGTCGCTTTCAATATTGTGTGTTGCTTATGGTACTGAATAATTCTCCTCGGTGTTCTCTGATATTTTTCTCGTGAAGACATTAAATAATCCGCGCTAGTTGTGTAGAAATTCGTCTTTAATAATTCACGTTTGCTTCACCACATTCTTTCGTGTCTAATAACTTTCTTCCAGGTTCCTGAATAATTCGTCTTCAGTTACAGTGTCGTGTACTCTATTCAGTCTGGGTTACTGAATAATTCCCGAGTTTTCTGGGTGTCTCTTCCGCCCCTTCTTTTCTGATAATTTCCTACGTTCCTGAATTAGTCGCCTATATCGTGGGCTGTCCCGCGAGTGGGGTTTGATGAATAATTCCTTCCGTCGTTGTCTTCCTATCCCCACCACCCGGTTTCTGTCTAATAATTACCTTTCACATTCTTGAATAATTCGCCTACAAGAAGGTCTCTCCGTCTTCAACCCCTTCAGTCCGATGACGTATTTTAAGTACAATTAAAGTAACCAACTGATGATTTTCTTCAACTTTAAGGATCTCGAGTAGTGGAGGGATTAATGAAGACTCTCTCTCTCTCTCTCTCTCTCTCTCTCTCTCTCTCCTTGAAAGCTGAATATTTTGCCCATATCTTAAGGAACGCCCTCTTAATTCCCTCACTTCGACGGTGCCATTTCTTTATTACATTCTTATTGCTTCCAGACGATTTTATTAATCTTAGGAAGGACCTGGAGAAGTTTAGGTAAGCTTTTACAAACTACCTGGCCCGTATTCTCGTTGAGTAGGAAGGCTCCGTAATACCTCTTCCTAAGCGATTTAGTTTGCTTATTATAGCTTACTGTCCTCTTCTGTGTTACTTAAAAACACCGTAATGTCGCAATACTCTGCGTAAAAAACGTACAAAAGGATATTAACCAGCCATATCCGAAAATTAAATCCCTAAGGAAGAGATGCTTGGGAGCCCCCTTAACCGAAGAGACAACGCTATGGCTCTACATCCTTCCCACAGCACTGCTTCGTGACTAGCATCATATCCCAGTGTTAATATACTGATACAACGCAAAATTCGAGGTGGCGAGATGGCAATTTTAGGCCAAGTTAGAGTCAAAAGGGTACAGTGATATGAGGTGTTGGTACAAAGAATTTCAGTTTATTTTTACTACCAACACGCGATTAAACTCAGCCGAAAAAAATCCCAGGTTCCGCCAGGATTAATGACGGCTGTACCTAGCTTCTCCACTTTGAACTTTCTCCCATAAGATAAAAAATAAAAATCGGCTAGAAATTGTATGAATATATTTTAAAGCGTCGTCGTACTGAAAAGGGTAATGGTGCGTGTTTATCATCATCATCATCATCACCATAATTCTAATTATTCCCGTCAATAATATCGGGTAGTTTGTATATGCCTATTAAAAAAAAAACAAGGCCTCGAGTGAATGGCATAATAACGTCTGCATCATCATCATCATCATCATCATCATCGTCGCCCTGAAACTACCCATTAAAAAATAAAAAAATATATAATAACAAATCCCGCCGCTGCTACCAAGTGTCCCCCACCTCCATTATTTAATTATCCCTCGAGTGTATTATTTCCCGGTTCCCTTGTGTCTTGGTGCCTGTATATTTCACGGTCTTTATTCTTGCGGTATTTCCCGGTTTTCCTTAAGCGATAGAGATAATTTCCTATTTTTATTTATTTTCTTTGAGGTGCTATTGCCTGATTATTTCCTAGTCCCGCTGGGTTATTGTATTTACCGATATGTCCTGACTGATAGTTAATTTCCTTGTGTTATTTGCCCAATGTCGAGCAATAGTGATTATTTCCTATTCACTCTTAGGTGCTACTCTCCAGATTATTTCTCTGTTTCCTCGTGTTAATATATCAGCCGGTATCCTACGGCGGATTAGTAAAACAATAATTCCCCCCCCTTTTTTTTTTATCATTATCTCCAGCGCGACACAGCTCCACTATTTCCTTTACAGATTATTTCCCAGTTCCCCCCTGTTCATATTATCTCTGGGTATCTTCTGGCCGATATAGTTACACAATTCCCCCTTCCCCTTTTTATCACTATCTTTCATTATCTCTCATTATCTCTGACGCGATACAGCTATTTCTTTTAATGCTACTGCCGCATTATTTCACATATATTTTCCAGTATCTCGAGCGATGTAGCTATAGTCTTTTTACACTAACTTGGTCCATAATTTCGTACTTTTACAGCTTACTTCAAGTACCTCAGAGGCAGAAAAAGACTACTACAGCTCTAACTCGTTTCCATAGCACTTCCTCGTGACTAGCATCATGGCCCTAACACGTGTCCATAGCACTTCCCCGTGACTAGCATCATGGCCCTACCTAATATCCACAGCACTTCCTCTCGGCTAGCATCATAATCTGGTGTTACTCTATGGCCACAACTCAGCGTTCAAGATGGAAAGATGGTAATTTTAGGCCAAGTTAAAGTAAACAGAGTACATGCTCCGTTAAGTGCTCTAGTCAAACTATTTCCCATTTCCATTATTAATATTTTCCAATTATTTTTTAAGCGATCTCTGTTATGTTATTTCCTCTTTCAACTAACCCCCTCAGCCCGAGTACCTAAGTTTTGGTCTCATTTTTACAACCAACAGACAGATTACATTCAGTTCTGGACAGCTTCCCATAGTGTTTTTACTTTAACCTGGCCCACACTTTCGTCCTTTTGCTGCTTACTTCACGTAACTCAGAATAAAACAGTGCTACGACCTCTACACGCTTTCCACTGCACTTCATCGTGACTAGCATCGTATTCTACTGTGAACCTACTCTTACGACTCGGCATTCAAGATGGGAGGTGACAATTTTAGGCCAAAGTAGAGTATAAAAAGAGTAAGGTAGGAGTTAGTGAAGGATGTATCCACGATATACCCAACACCCTCCCTACTCCCCTGGTTGAAAAGTCCCTTCTATGCTAGACTGGGCTTTGATAAGACACTGAGAAGAGATTTAAAGAAGAAGTCATCGCAGTTAAATGATGAAGCGTAACAGCCAAGAAATTCCTAGTTCCCTTGTGCGATATACTGTAGCTACGTATTTCTAAGTTCCTAGATCATTTTTCCTAGTTTCCATAAACAATAGGGTTACAATATCACCTAGACTTAAAGTATTACCGACTTCCATATCATAACTACTTTTTAAACTTTTCTTCAGCGTTATAATATTCTTTCCTGATACCTCTGTGTGTTATAGGCAGGTTATTTAACTTTTCTTTAGCGTTATAAGAAAAAGAGTTATTCCTCCTTCCTTTCAATATTTTAGGTAGGTTAGTTTCCCTTAGCTTTAAGTAACCTTCTTTTAGCTTTAGGCCATTTTCCCTTAGCTTTCTGGCCTGACTTCCTCCCACTTCCCTTATGAGTATCTCCTTCCTTAATCTCTCCATTATTTTTAATCACGCTATCTTCAAACGATTTTTAAGAGCTCATTAGATATTCGTCATTTTGCAGCCTGTTTCCTGCAGTTATATGGCAGGATAAGACAGTACTAGAGCCCTACATCCTTTCCCTAGCACTTCTTCGTGACTAACAACATAGGAGATAGTTTCGTGCTCGGCATTTGGGATCGAAAGATAGCCATTGTATGCAAAGTTAAAGTAGACAGAGTATAATCAAACTGGAAGAATTAAATAAGACGTCCATTATCCCTTTCATTATGATTTTGTCCTACGTTGAAGAAAATCGTCTGGAGGTGGCAATAGTATAATAATGATATCGTCGTCTTTGTTTTTAAGTCAAATTATTTCGAAATTCTCTTGTGCGCAACACCTAGATTATTTCCCGATTCCTTGGGCGTTATAACTAGAAAATCTCCTGTTTCCCTTGAGCGATGTGGTTTAAAATATTTCCCAGTATAGCGACACAGCGATATTATTTCCTAACGGCTTTGAGTGATATACCTACAATATTTCCTCAGGTAATAAGCGATGTAGCAAGAATATTTCCCCCTTCCCTTGAGCAATATGACTTTAAATATCTCCCAGTTAAATATATAAAATTATTCCCTAACTACCTTGAGAGATAGGCCTAGAGTATTTCCCAAGTTAACTGAGCGATAAAACAACAATATTTCCGACTACCATGTGCGTAACACCTAACTATTTCCCAGTCTCTTTGGTCATACAATCTGATTATTTCCCAACTTCCTCGTGCATAATAACCAAAGTATTTCCCAGTTCCCCTCCGTATTATACTCAATATTTCTCTTCTGTTTTATACTCTAACTACGAATATTTCCCATTTCTCATCACAATTATGGTCAGATATTCCCCCAATTGCCTCAGCGATAAATCCTGAAATATTTCCTAATGTTTCCCGTTCGCTAAACTTAAACTGTTTCCCTAATCTCTGGAGAGCTGATGTTTTCCGATATCATGCCGATCTCCAGTTCCGATTGGCGTGTGTGTGTGTGTGTGTGTGTGTGTGTGTGTGTGTGTGTGTGTGTGTGTGTGTGTGTGTGTGTGTGTAAGGGGGTCATTGTACTGAAAGGTTACGGGGGATTTTTTTTTTTTTTTTTTTCGCTTCAGGAATTTCTTCTGAGTTGTGCAGTTTCTCGTGATTTTGGGGGGAAGGCTCAGTGTTACCAGTATCTGGCCTGAATCATGTCTTATTTCCTATTCCCACTGCCACAACCACGCCCACACCAGACGACTGAGCCGTCCCCTCAACACACGAAGTACTGCCACGTGAGCTTCTGGTACAAGAGACATTCATCCTGTAAATCGGACACCCACGGTAATTACAGAAATGATCGAAGTTATTTGTAAATGATCAAGTTTTCGGAGAGATTACCAACGCTGTTCCTAATTTCCCAAAGTTATCCTTATATTTTCCCAAGTTATTCGTATTTTTTCCCAAGTTATTCGTGGAAATTATTAACGATATTCCCAGGTCTTATCAATACTCTGGCAGATTTTCTAAGTTATTTGTAGATATTATAAAGTAAGTTATTCGAAGATTTTTACAAAGTTAATAGCAGATTTTCCCAAAGTTATTCGCAGATCTTACAAATGTTTTTTCTATAGATATTTCCAAGTTATTCAAAGATCTTACGAGTTATGCACAAGTGTCCCTGAGTTATTCGTTCGTCTCGCATTTTTTTTTTTTTTTACCAGATACTCGTGGATTTTAACACGTAAATTTTCCTCTGCTCATCTGTTTTTCCCAAAGTTATACATACCCGCCACGGACACTCACAAGGCAGCTGGTATTCATGTGGATATGCATGGTTCCCTACGTATACCTGCAGAATAGGGAGCTTTATGTATACTACCGAGTTTCATGATGTCTTAAGTTCGAGACCCGGTTTGATCGCTACTACGTTAAAATACTTCTCAATCTTCCTCTTTTTCTATCGCCAAGCATAATAATTCACGAATGTGGTTCTTGAAAACAGGAAGTTTCATGTACACTACCGAAGTTCGTAATGCCGTACGTTCGCCGGTTTGATCTATACTACGCTAAAATACTTCTCGGTCTTCTTCCTCCTCTTCTATCGCCAAGCATAATGATTCACGGATGCGGATTCTTATTCTTTGCTGTGCTTTCATTTTTATTATTACTCATGATCATTTTTGCCTGTATATTCTGAATTTTTTATTATCAAGTTTTGCTAAACCATTTTCTAAATTATAATGATCACTCTGCTTCTGTATTTATTTATTTATTTATCTATTTATTTGTTACTGTAAAGGGCTTTGGGTTGCATCTCACACTTCCTCTAGTGAGTGGCTCTTTTTGATGCACTGTTGCTGTGTGTGTGTATATACTGTTAACCCCTTGAGTACGAGCACGCCTCCTGTACTTAATTCTTGACACCAGGCGCTCACCCCAGGAAAAGATCTACTTGTGGCTGAGGACGATAGATAGCCTACATAGGTAGATATATGGGTATTCTAGTGTGGTCAGGAAGCTTACTAACACCTCCTCCTTACCGGTTTATTATCTATTCTGCTCCTTACTGTATTCTCGTGCGTTATTCATGCAATCTATGTCCACACTAAAATGATATCAGAAGCAAAAACAGGGGATACTAATGGGTAGCACTGAAAATAAATCGATAAGGAAGAGGTGCTAGGGAGCTTCTTAGCCCGATGGGAGTACGAGTCACCGTCTATCTATCGCCCTATTGCTATGGCTGATCTTCCCTATGGCTACAATAATTAATAATAATAATAATAATAATAATGATAATAATAATAATAATAATAATAATAATAAATAAATAAATAAATAGGTAAAATCTTGTTGGTAACAAGAAAACAAAAAATTATCCCAATGTAGCTTTATCTATTATTATTATTATTATTATTATACACCCAAATTACACGTGTGCAGTATGTGTAGGAATGATCGTGTTGGATTATTATTATTATTATTATGAAACAAGATGGTACCGATTATATTCATTATATTAACATACAGAACTATAAAAAAAAAAAAAAAAAAAAAAAAAAAAAAAAGAGACCGTCTTACAACAGGTAAAGGCAGTGGAATACTACAAATTTCACGGAGAGCAAGTATACTATTTTAAGAAGTATGAGGACAGCTGCTATACTGTACTCTACAAAGAAAAATATACGCTGTTATGTATGAAACTGCCTGATATACTCAACATACTTAGGTAGGAAAATATACTGGAAGCAGGATTTTTATTTTTTAAGGAGAAGTCCACATTCTTTATAAAATTGTGTGTGTGTGTGTGTGTGTGTGTGTGTGTGTGTGTGTGTGTGTGTGTGTGTGTGTGTGTGTGAGAGAGAGAGAGAGAGAGAGAGAGAGAGAGAGAGAGTCGTGCTTCGCGTGGAAACAAGGAATTCTGGTTTGTGTGGGATGGAGATTGTAATGATAACCCGAAGATAAGGGAAAAATAATTATACTCTTATCTGGGTATAAATGGGGAAACAGTTAGGAGAGAGAGAGAGAGAGAGAGAGAGAGAGAGAGAGAGAGAGAGAGA
Source organism: Coenobita brevimanus (assembly GCF_032717465.1). Taxonomy (NCBI): domain Eukaryota; kingdom Metazoa; phylum Arthropoda; class Malacostraca; order Decapoda; family Coenobitidae; genus Coenobita; species Coenobita brevimanus. The sequence continues at coordinate 41,899,497 of NC_136961.1, read as the reverse complement.
GAGAGAGAGAGAGAGAGAGAGAGACTGAGGAACGGACGAATATTTGACAACGATAAGGAGAGGTCGAGGTGGATAGAAATTACGGACTTATATGATAACAGAAAATAATAGACGAAATAATATGAAGCAATATGACAACATGCATTCGTATCCTTTATTGGGCTTTGGTGTCGTGTGTTTTCCTGTTTCTGGATCCTGCCCATTCTATTTACCATTGTGATGATGATGATGATGATGATGATGATGATGATGATGATGATGATGATAACCCTTTCATTACGGTGAGGCCCTATTAATTTTTCCTAGTAAAAAAAATTGTTAAATAAAATCATAATATGGTGGTAGTGTAAAAGACGTTATTCGCTCTCTCTCTCTCTCTCTCATCCCCGGGAGGTCGGCCGACACACGACTATCGCTACCGGAAGTGTCGCATTTGGAGGACGCGACGGCCGACTATCCTACCGACCAACCGAAAGTCTCTCTCTATTTACCCGACAGATTTACTCCCTACCGACCGAAAGCCTCTCTCCTTACCCGACTGATTTACTTCCGACCGACCAACAGCCTCTCTATTTATCCGACAGATTTACTCCCGACCGACTGATAGCTTCTCTTTACCCAACAGATTTACTCCCCGATCAAGCGACACACTGCCCGACCACTGCCAGAAAATTCCCCATCTACAAACACATTTTCCGACTTCGCCTACACCTCCTTTCCTTACCCGACCACAGACCCGAAAATTACCGATTACAGCTTCCCCCAGTGCGCGTTCAAGTAATTAAATAAAAATACAAAGCAAAATTCAGACTCAGTGCAACGAACACAACTTTACGATAACAAAAAACATTCTATAATAATAATAATAATAATAATAATAATAATAATAATAATAATAATAATAACATTAATAATGATGATGATGATGATGATGATGATGATGCAGTGATAACTGTTTTCTGGAGGAGGGTTAGGGAATGGAGCGCAAAATCTTCCCTCGTTCAGTTCTTCACGTAAAAAAAAAAAAAAATACCCAAGTTACGATGAGAACTTAATCTTAAATATGCCCCAGAATTCCGCTCCTCAGTAATAACTTCTTAATGTAGATAGTTATGATAAAGACGCTCTGTGAAATTTCTATGACTTTCCCCGCCTCAGACTTCCAACTTTGCGTCCCTCTCGATGTCTCTCTACAAGTCTTAGGTACAAAGTTGGAGTTCGTCAGTTCTAAGACTTCCTGGCATCTCAGAATATGCATCGCCTTTCAAAGTTCCTGACGGTGACCTAGTGTTAAGTTGCTGCAGCCAGTAAAAATGAAATATATATGATTTTTATTAATACTGAAACCGAATTTGATAGTCAAGTATGGGGTATTCTGTGTGGTCTGTTTATCTCTCTCTCTCTCTCTCTCTCTCTCTCTCGTGAGGTTTGGCCCGGGTTGGCACAAAGGCTTACCCGCCGCCTTTAAGACTTTGAGAGTTAAAGTTGTCTTTCCCGAGGCTGGCTGGCTTTTTTTTCTCCCTCTCACTCTCTGTACTCCTGCTATTCCCTGGCCACTTTATTTAGGTCTGGCTTTCTCTCTATTAAATTCTGCACCTGATTATTTTATTTAAGTTAGGAGAGACTGTACCAACTTTCCGACGCTGCCTGCAACTCTGTATTGCACGCTTGATACCGCTCGACGATTTCATTGAGACAGCTATTTCTAGTGAGACTTGCATTTCTTTACCGTATTCTGTGTGTGTGTGTGTGTGTGTGTGTGTGTGTGTGTGTGTGTGTGTGTGTGTGTGTGTGTGTGTGTGTGTGTGTGATTCTTCCTGGCACGTGAACATTTTATTCGCCTAAACACCGGGATCTCTCTCTCTCTCTCTCTCTCTCTCTCGCAGTGAAGGGATTAAGCTGGGCGTTCTTGGACAAACAATCATTGAAGAGAAATTAAACGGGATTATCGATTTAGGCACATAATGGCTGTGTGTGTGTGTGTGTGTGTGTGTGTGTGTGTGTGTGTGTGTGTGTGTGTGTGTGTGTGTGTGTGTGTGTGTGTGTGTTTTATGTAGATTAGGGATTGGGTGTACAGAGGCCCCTATGAGACTGATGGCTGATTGGGAGAGGCTTAAGGACCAGCTGGATAGGGAGATAAGGGATTGTAAAAATGGAGAAAAATAGCTTAAATGTTCGTCACGTTGATCTACTGGCTAGAAAGGATAGTCCAAGAGCTAGTAAAGGTGATCCAAGGAGTAGCAGGGATGGTCTGAGGGATGGATTGGATAGTAAATGCACTGGGTATGGTATATGGAGTGAAACGAATAGTCTGAGGCTGGCAAAATGGTCCTATGGCTTATAAAGATGGTCTAATGGCTAGTAAAGATATGAGAGCCAGTGTGAATGGTCTGAGTGGTGGATAGGTTGGACTAAGGACTATATAGGATCGCGCCGACGAAAATACATTCTCTGATACGGGTTCTTCTTGTGAGCGGCGATAGAACAGCGGCGGGTTGAAATCTCTCGCGCTGACAAGGTGGCGTTGGTCGTGAGATTAGTGTGATCGCGAGTTGGATGCAATGAAGAGTTATGCGATCGTGGGTTACCTGCGATAGGGAGGTATTTGTGATGGCGAATCATGTGCAAGCGCGAGTTATGAAACTGCGTGTTTAGTGCGGCCAAGTTACTTGCGAACTCTTTGATCTCGTGTCTAGTATAATTGCGAGTCACGTGCGAACTCGAGGGATGTGCGATTGCAAATTCATTATGTTCGCGTGCTGGAACTGTCGTGAGTTGTGTGTGGGTCGCAAATTATGTGAGTGAGACTTCTGTGCGATCGCAAGGGTAACTACGTAAATGCCACTGACCTGTTGATAATGATAAAAATTACTGTGAAAGCGACAGTGGCAGCGGGAACGGCGATTGGAGGCGTGACTGGTAAAAGAGTTAGCGCCGGAAAGTTGGTAATGATTGTTATGACAGAAGCTGGCATCGTTAATTGGTGGAGTTTGTGTATTTGCGTCAGCGGCTGTGATTGTGTGGTGGGAGCTAGTGTGTATTTGTGGCAACCGTGGTGACCGTGAGTATATTTGTAGCTGTGGTGATTGTGACCGCGGCTTTGGTAACGGAAAAGTGATGACTGAAGTGAAGTTAGTAACTGTGGTAGTAAAATAGTAACATAGGGTAAGAACCATACTAGTAATGACTGCAACACCTGTAATGGTAATGGTAGAAATAATGGTTCTGATAACGCTGGTGGCAGCGGTAGTGACGGTAAGGATGGTGGCAGCAACAAAGATAATTACAGCGGCAGGAGTGGTAATAGCGGAAATGGTAGTGACGGTGGTAGGAATACTGTCATTGATATCAGTGATGGTAGTGATAATAATAGCGAGGATGGTAGCAAGAGGAATAATATTAGCCGTATTAATCGAAGTGGTATGGTGGAAATGGTAGTGAAGGTGGCACGAACTGTGGCTGTGATAACGGAGATACCAGTGATAGTGAAAGTGATGGTGATAGCAAGAAAAAAAAAAAAAGCCTTAATGATAGATATGTAAGCGTGATGATAATAGAAGCAAGAAACTGACAGTGATGATTGTGAGGATGGTAGCAACGAGGTTCAATAATAAAAATAAAAATAATAATAATAATAATAATAATAATAATTGGCACGGATGAAAGGCATTATAGTATATGCTAGAAACTCTCAATCTACAGAGGAAAGTGATGTTGGGTGGGGCATGACATGGATGCTTGTACAAACAGTGAATGGTAGTGATAGTGGCAGCAACGGAGAAGGACACCAGGATGCAGGCACGATAGGGTAGCGGTGCGTTGGTTGGAAGAGATACAGTAGGGGTCAGAAGTTGTGAGATGGAGGTGCAGTTGCGGTTGACAGTGACATCAGAACAAGGTACAGTCGAAAAGAGTCGTTGCAAAAGTTATTAGTGAAGGAGGTATTTAACGCCAACCACCACTAACACTTCTGACACTCCCTGTACTTCCTCCAACAGCCTCCAACACAACTTTTGCCCCGACTGTGCGGCATACGGTAGCCACGAAGCGATCACTTGCGAAGGCCATACTATAACCCTCCTACCTACATACCTACCCTTCCCTCCTCCTGTTTTTCACCTTCCCGATACCCTTGCCAACTTACCCCTCGCCTGTCTATCTATCTATCTATCTATCTGTCTGTCTGTCTGTCTGTATATCTGTTCTTCCCGCCTGCTATTTCACCGTCCGTCTATCCATGTATTTACTTAAGAGCCTATCCTTTCCTTTTGCTGTTTTCATCTCCCCGATATTCCTGTCTATTCACTACCTTACCTTCGTTCAAACTTACCTTATCATTCCTTCCATTTGATTTACCTCACTATCTACTTACCTTCTTGCCTACCTACCAGTCTTTCCCTCATCTAGTTTTTTACCTCCCTGATACCCTTGTCTACTTACCTACCTCCCTGCTATTTCCTTTCCCTTCCTTTCTTAATGTCCTCTTACCTACCTACCTATCTATCCTTCCCTCCTGTTTTTCACCTCCCTGTCTACTTACCCTTCTCCTACCTGCTTATCTTCCCTCCCTCCCTCCCTGCGACCTTCCTCCTGCTCCCCCTGCCCCTCCTCCCCAGCCCATATTTCAAGCCAGTGTGCCTACGTGTTATTTTATGTCAGCCGTGTTTGGCCGCGCTGGTGGATGCCGACTTAATTGTAACTTAGACAAAGACCGCTTGTGTGTATTCTGGCGACCCTCTCCTCAACTGGCCCACACACGCTCTGCATATCTCTCTACCTTTACCTCCAGGTATTTTTTTTTCAATTCTGCGTCCCTCCCCTCCGCTGGATTGGCCCTCTTTAGTACGAGATTGTGTTATTTCACTTAGTTCCTTTTACCGCCAATTGATTTCCCCCCCTTTGGTTATGAGAGATACTCCATAGTCAAGGTTGATAAAAATTCCACTCGGGCCTTCCGTAGGACGAAACTTATACTCTATTTTTGCTAACACTACACGATTTTACGAAGCTTAAGGGATGGATGTAGGAGTCAAGGAGTTGGAAAGAGTCTAGTTCAGTGACGTCTTTTTATATCCATCTTGCAAGCTCCAATCGATTTTACCGAATCCGCGAAAGAAGGGAGTAAGTGCCCGTTAGCTAGGTGAGGTGAGATTTTCGTGCGCCAGGCTGCGGGTAAAGCTGTTTGGTTTCCGTGTAATTAAACAGGGTGATTGGGGGGTGAGAGTGATAGGGTGAGGGGTGGGGTGATTGGAGTGGAGGTGGGATGGGGTGATTGGAGGGGAGGTGGGATCGGGTGATTGGAGGGGAGGTGGGATGGGGTGGTTGGAGGGGAGGTGGGATAGGATGATTGGAAGGGAGGTGCGGTAGGGGTGACTGGAGGTGTGACTGAAGGGATGAGGGTGGCTGGTGATGTGATGGGTGACTGTGATTGGAGGTGTGATGGGTAACTGTGACTGGAGGTGTGAGTGAAAGAGGTTGAGATGATTGGCAGGTTGATTGGAGGAACGAGGGAATCTGGGAGGGATGAGTGGAGGGATTGGGTGAACTGGAGTAGTGGTCGTAGGGATGATGGGTAATAATGTGTTCATCTGGTAGGACTGGGTTGCGTCCTGCCCGGGCCTGTCAAGTGCGTGAATATTTTATTACTCCCACGCACGCACACACATTCACATACACGCACGCAGGTGACTATGTGCACACTAGTAGCTAATAGCGCACGCACACACACGCACGCACACACACGCACGCACGCACGCACGCGCGCACACACACACACACACACACACACACACACACACACACACACACACACACACACACACACACAAACCCGTCCCCTTGTGTTTGTCCTGAGAGGTGTGGCCAAGACAGACTTTCCGTGTGTGTGTGTGTGTGTGTGTGTGTGTGTGTGTGTGTGTTTAACCATGAATATAAGGACATAAGGTATATTCGAATATCCCAGTACCCTCCTCATAACACCTATACCGAAAATATTGAAAAAAGAATCAAAACAAAGATTTTTTTTTTCTCCTCCCTCCTACCCCTGCTTCCTCATTCCCCAGCCCTCCTCCTCACTTCCCCAGCCCTCCTCATCCTTCATCCCTCCACCTTCCTTTCCCCAACCTCTCTCTCTCTCTCTCTCTCTCTCTCTCTCTCTCTCTCTCTCTCTCTCCCTTCGCTTCCTCCCCTCACCTTCTCCCCCAGTCTCCACAAGTGTTCCCCTCGCATTAAATATTTCCAGTCAATATCGGACGACATGCAGATTAATATTCGGTCACATTTAAAATATTGACCAGACAGGAGAGACACCAGGCTAGCCCATATAAATCTAGTACAAGCCTTTGAAAAGTTCTGAGGCTCAAGTGATGGGTTTCATTTCTATTTTCAACATCTGGGTTCTACTTCTCGACTTGAGAGAGAGAGAGAGAGAGAGAGAGAGAGAGAGAGAGAGAGAGAGAGAGAGAGAGAGAGAGAGAGAGAGAGAGAGAGAGAGAGAGAATGTCATAAAAGTACATAAGAAGAAGAGAGGATAATGCTGCAGGCCAGTTTGTGTGACTAAAAACCTCAATAAGACAAGGATAGCAAAGAAGGCTCTCTCCCCTACCCATCAAACCAGCAGAACCGTCAAATACTATGGCTGGTAAAATGGGGGATATATTTACGTTAACCCTTTCAGCCTGACGACGTATCATGCACGTTATTCTTGCTGCTTAGTAGAACATCTAGACAGGGTTACTGAGTACTTTATCGTCCTCCATCCCCCTGTTTGGAAATTATGCTGAATAAAATCGTCTGGCAATAAAAAGAATATACATGGCATCCTCGGTCTGACTGGGTAAACTTTCGACATGTCTAAATCAGGGACAAACTTAATTTTTGACGCTCAGGGGGATAATTTTCATTTTTCTTTTTTTAACTCTCAAGACGATATCAGTATTTACATTTACTGGCTCCAGACGATTTTACTCAGCTATTATAAAGTTGTCGATCTGGAGGGGTTATGTAATCACCATTTCCCCCATAACACGACGTCTCCTCTCAGCTTTAAAAATCGCTAGGCATTAACAAGAGTAAATTAAAAAGGCGTCCTCGAATTGAAGGCATTAAATATACCACTATACATTTCAATCATAATTTATTTTTACAAATCTAGTCAAACGCTTAGCTAAAAAAAATCTTGCCTTGTAATTACTGAAGGAGGTGGAACTGGCCTACTTAACGTCAATCACAGTTTTCATAAAGATAAGGTGATTTTACGCTAAGCTGTTTGAAAAGATGAGAGTGAAAGTTGAAGGAGAGTGAATTGGTTTGATGAATTTACTTTTGCTTTGCCTTGTGGTCGCGTCTTCTTCATTTTTCTTCAGTTTCATCAGGCTCCTTCAAGACGGTAATATTCAACTTAAGGACTTCTGCCACTGATGCTGATAAAAGCGATATCCAACGCCTTTAGTTTGGCAGATATCCTGTAATTAAAATCGTTTGGAGATAAATAAATAAATAACTAAATAATGGGACAAATAATCGTACAGAAGAGGCTATTTCAATCCGATGCCCGTTTTTATCCTCTATTCTTGTATGTATATATGTATGTATGAACTCTTATGTATGTATGTATGTTTGTACTCGCATGTATGTATGTGTATGCACTCTTAAGTATTAATGTATGTACTCGTGTGTATGTATGTACTCGTATGAATATATTTATCTATCTATCTATGCGTGGATCACTATGTTTGTATGTATGTATGTCCAGACGCCTAAGCCCAGAGTTCACCCAGGACGGCCGCGGAAAAGAAAAACAAAAAAACTCCCAGTCCTCTACCGCCATTGTTTTACACGTCCTCCCATCGATCTGGCTGGGCTGCCTTTCTTTTTCCAATATCTTTAGTCATAATTCGTTCTCTCAGCAGCAAAATGTTTCGAACGTGGAGGCTAAATATTCTATACATTTTTCATCATCATCATCATCATCTTCACCATAACCGTCATCACTATCATCATCATCACCATCGTCATCATTTTCCTACTGCTGTTCACTGGATGGGCAGGGTTCAGAAACATGAGGAACGTAAAACACAAATGATATACAAGGATTTGAGTGCACAGCGAAAACAGGCCATACATCCTTTTACTCATCATTCAGACCTTCGAAATTCTTTACTTCATCCCTCAGGCCAAAATATGCACACAAGTATGCCGCCGAGTATGCCGTGAAAGCTAATGTCTTGTTCAGGCGACAATGCCCTTCGTAGTAGTGCTATAAATGGTTAGAGGCCGCTGAGATGGACTGAAGGATTGGCATACAGATAGTAAAGTAGGTAGGTAGGTAAGTAGGTGGATAGGTGAGGATGTAGATGGGGAGAAAAATGACACTATAATAAAGTGTATGTGTAAAGAAACAAAAAGATGTGTGTGTTAGTGGTAGTGTATATGGTGTATTTATGTATGTGTGGATATAATTATCAATATTATCAATATGAATCTGTAGGTAGATACACAGACAGAAATAGATACAAAAAGACAGATGGATGGACAGAGAGAGAGATATATCTATAATGTAAGAGTGTATTGATGAATGTATATACTGTGTGCAGGTAAAACTGACATTCCTTGATATTACATGACAAAATAACCGTGATCAACATATATATATACACACGCACACTTCTCTTCATGGGATTTTCAGCACATGTTTTGAGTGTGTGTGTGTGTGTGTGTGTGTGTGTGTGTGTGTGTGTGTGAGTGTGTGTGTGTGTGTGTGTGTGTGTGTGTGTGTGTGTGTGTGTGTGTGTGTGTGTGTGTGTGTGTGTGTGTGTGTGTGTGTGAGACTGTCGGGGCCAACCAAACACTTGCCCACACACCTGCGCCCCCGCCCACACCTGTACAACACACACACACACACACACACACACACACACGTGCACTCAGACCTCTCCCTCCAGCCAGAGTTCCTCATTAATTAAATTTGCACCTTGTGTGACGCTTCGGAATATGTTTATGCTGGGTCGCGTGTTTTAGATCGCTTGGTTACATGGGTGAGAGAGAGAGAGAGAGAGAGAGAGAGAGAGAGAGATAAACCCCAAATATTTCTGATGAGCGGTGAGGTATGCGTCTGTAGGAATGAAATGTGTACTACCGTTTTCATAAGCCAGAGCAGAGAGATTGAGCCTAGAGATAGTGAGAGATGGGACGGGAGATAGTAGGTCGGAGATGCGCAAGAGATAGCCGTGGATAAGCTCTGGGGGGAGGAGATGGAGAGCGATAGTACGGTAGGGTCTCTGAGGATGGTACACTGCTTGGAATAGGAATGCTGGCAGAGATGCAGTCCTCATATCGGAGAGAGAAAGAGAGAGAGAGAGAGAGAGAGAGAGAGAGAGAGAGAGAGAGAGAGAGAGAGAGAGAGAGAGAGAGAGAGAATGTGCCTAGGAGTATCGTTGTGAGATAGAGGGACTACTGGGAGAGGCATCAGCAGAAGATTAGAGGGAGGTGGTCGGCTTAGGGGCTGGGTTACCTAAGCTGTGTGTGTGTGTGTGTGTGTGTGTGTGTGTGTGTGTGTGAGAGAGAGAGAGAGAGAGAGATTACAACTTGGGGTAACTGCTACTCTCTGTTATATATTATTTCTCTGGGGGACGGTAACATATGTGGTAACGTAAGGGTGGTGTTGACAGGGTGGTAATATGGAAGGCGAAAGGTATAAATCCAGTAACGTGGTAGGAACTGTATGTGGTGAAGGTGTAGTTATAGTGACAGTAGAGAGGGTAGCGACGGGTACGGTGTAGCAACGGTGATGGCAAAGGATACCGATTGCAACAGGCTGGTAACGGTGATGAAAGTGCAAAAACAAAAATCGTCTGAACAAAAATATGAATAAAATCGTCTGTCCGTAAAGTATCAAAGATGTCATGATGCTTCCCCTGCAATACAGTGTGGATGTTATGGTTTCTTCTTGCTATCTCCAGACGATTTTGTTCATCTTAAAAGAGCTATCATATCGAACGGGTTAATACATGCTGGACCAAGGCCTACCAGTTCGGAAATTCTCGCTGGGGCTGACTTAAATCGTCTGGAAATAGGAGGAATATGATAAAAATTCGTACATCACCAGACTGAAGAGGCTACAGATTTTTCTTAACCCCCACTGAACCAGAAGTGTCTACCAAACCGAAAAAAATAAATGTTGCTGGGGGGGGGGAGAATAATAAAAATAAAAAATAAGAACGGGAATGAAAATGTTAAATCCGGCCATAAAACCACAGACCCCAGCCTTCCCCTCCCCCCACCATCATCTGATCCCCTCTCCCTCTTCCCCCCCCCCTCTCCGCCCACCACAGTCACACCACACCACCAAGTTACGCAGGGAACTGATAAGGGACGATAAGAGGAGGGTTGCAGCTTCTTACTTGCCTATTCCGCGGGCTCCTGGCGACTGGGGATGGGGCGGGGGTAGAATAGGGATGATTAGCACTGGATAGGTGAGGGTAGGGGTGGGACAGTAAGATTAGTGTGGAATGGAGGACTGGATAGAAGGAGATAGAGGGGTTACAAATGTGGGTTAGGATATGGTAATGTAGGATTGGATAGGCGATGGTAGGGGAGATGGTAAGATCTGGGTAGAATATGCCTGGTGTAGGACTGGATAGGAAGGGATAGAGGGGATGAGTTAGATTATGGCTAGGTAGGATTGGCTAGGCAAATATGTATACATAGAGAAGATGTACATGGCGATATGAGTTGGGAAAAAAAAGGATTGGATGAAATGTAAGAGTGAAAGGATATCCAAAGAAATGCTTTGGTAAGAAACGATAGGATAGCGACTACGTGGGCCAGAGCAAAGTAAGAAATGACAATGGCTAGATGGGTAGGGAGGGATAGGGTACGGCAAGGGATGGGTAGACACGGTACATAATTATAAGGTGGAGGAAAACGATGGAAAAAGATACGCATACAAAAGGAATCAGGACATAATGGTGTACATGGCAAGTTGTGTGTGTGTGTGTGTGTGTGTGTGTGTGTGTGTGTGTGTGTGTGTGTGTGTGTGTGTGTGTTTTACCCCTATATGTACTTACCCTTTGAACAGACTAGGATGTATATAGGACACATATACGAGCTTAAATACGCCCTTTCTGTGTTTATCCTGTGACTAACCTTGAGTGTATGAGGTGTATGAGGGTATTCATGATGTGTATTGAGGGCCAGTGTATGTGTGTATGGAAGGACTTGAATGTGTATAATGTATATATGGGATCTGGAGTGCAAGTGTATAGGATTAGTGGCTAACGTGCGTTTGAGATTTTAGATTAATGTATACATCGGTTTTCGTTACTTAGATATGAGAGAGAGAGAGAGAGAGAGAGAGAGATCAGTGTAGTGTACGGTGATTATCGAAAATGTGTGTGTGTGTGTGTGTGTGTGTGTGTGTGTGTGTGTGTGTGTGTGTGTGTGTGTGTGTGTGTGTGTGTGTGAAACTACATCTCATCCGTACTCTTAATTAAATCGTATATAATCATTAACCTCGATATTAAACTTTCACGCCGTATATGATCACTCTGGACATCTCACTTACTTTTCATAATCAGTGATAATTATAAGTAAGTGATAATTTTGAGCCTAAAAAACAGAACCACCCTTATTAAATCGCTCCTGTTCCGGTGACTTACCCTCAGCTCAATAAAACCCTCCGGTGTCACCTGGAGTAATACTAGAGTTGTCTCGGGCATAAAGGGGTGAATGATGACTATAGAGCGTTCATTCTTATCTGACAAGGAAGCTTACTCACTTTTTGGGCTTAGCTGGCGGTCAAGTGTTGTTAGACTAGGGGGGAAAACTTGACTAGTAACACGAAGAAGGAGAGTAAGGTGTAAAAAGCAAAATAAGTCGCTTAGGAAAAAGTGTTACGGAGCTTCCTTAACTAACGAGAATACGGGACCTACTCTCAGATGAACAGTACGTACGATATCACCTGGGAGAGAATATTAGATTTATCCCGACCATTTACGGGTTAATGACATTTTCTACACAACCCTGAATTAATACTGACACCAGGCTTTTTATTTTGCCTCCGGTGCATATGTTGTGTTAATTACTGGACGATCAAAGGTAATGCACCTAATCGATGGTCATTACCTGTCCCAGTGATCACGTGTGTGGTTGAGGGTGTATGTGTGTGTGTGTGGCTTGGGGTGTATGTATATGTAGGACTGAGGGTGTATGTGGGACGGAGTGTACGAGTACATAGGGACTGGGGATGTATGTGGGGCCTGGGGTGTATGTAAACTAGGGTGTATGTGGGCTGCGGTGTATGTGGGCCGGGGTATACAGATTTCCAGGCAAGCTTCCCGTTTCAAGCAACGTCCAGCGCTGTGTTTGTTTATATATGACTGGATGGACCTCTTAACAGAGATCGCCATATGGACTCTTGTTACCCAGAGAAAATACTAAACAATTTTTCAGTGTCAACCTCTTGAATCCCATGACGCTTTCCTGCTACTTCCAGACGATTTTACTCAGCACACAACAATACTGACGCGGTTAATGAAGGCTACCTGGTATATCAAAATGATCAAAATCCTTCCGCTCCAAGTCTGTCCAGAGCCAAATAAACTCGTCAGCAGTGAGCAAGAAAGAAACGATCTGAAAGATTTAAAGATACAGTATTAACCAGGAAAACGCGGAACTGGAGAGGACAGTACGTGGGCGGCCATATTAGTTCAGTCTGGAAAAATTGCAGTGGTGTTAAGCCCTAATCAACGATGTCGATGTTCATTTTTGCTGTGTGTGTGTGTGTGTGTGTGTGTGTGTGTGTGTGTGTGTGTGTGTGTGTGAGAGAGAGAGAGAGAGAGAGAGAGAGAGAGAGAGAGCGGTGTGGATGTTCTATAGGGTAGCCGAGAGCCCCGTTAGGTAGGCTGGGGAAGGCTACAGGCTACGTAGGCCAGGTGTGGGTGGGGGGAGTAGGGGCATACACAGTAGGCCTACCCACCCATTCTGCCACACGGCCAAACAAATTGAAACTGACATGAAATGGTTGGAAATGGGACGTGGATATTAATCTTCAATTTCTCTCTGTCTTGTCGAAATTGGGATTAGTTTTGGCCGATTTTATTAATATTATTATTATTATTATTATTATTATTATTATTATTAATTTGGTAAAAGTTGTAGGAGACGGCTTTCCTGGTAGGATTAAAAGATAATGATGATGATGATGATGATGATGATGATGATGATGATGATTTTTTTGAAGATAAATTATATTGGTAGAGAAATTCCCTGTATATTTATAGGTGAGGTACATTTTTCCAGCACATGTACGCGGGAAGGAAGTGTGCGTATTTTTTCACGTACATGCAAAAACTAGACATGTGATCACCAATCGCGTGGTGTATGAGAGAGAGAGAGAGAGAGAGAGAGAGAGAGAGAGAGAGAGAGAGAGAGAGAGAGAGAGAGAGAGAGAGAGAGATGGCTAACTCCAACTGCCGCACAGATAAATGAGATGGATTTTAGAGATAGTTACCACCGCCTGACTCTACGGATAAAAACCCCATTGATTTCGAACTCTCTCACGTACGTGCTATCCTGTTTTTTTTTTTTTTTTTTTCGCTTGGTATGTTTGAATTTCATGTGGCATTCGGTAATATGTTTCTCTCTCTCTCTCTCTCTCTCTCTCTCTCTCTCATGGTAATATATTTTTTTCTGCTTTATCTGGCAAGTCTAGTTATTTCCTGCTTTAATATTTTCTGACCACGTTCATTTTCGTCTGGGCTTGGAAAATATGCCCGTCTGTTTTTTTGTAATTCATCACATTCCATCACCAATATTTCTTGATTTTCATATATTCTATCTATTTTCAGTTCTATCGATTTTCAGGTCCACTTGATTTTTGGCAGTGTGCTTCCTGCTCTTTTTTTTTTTTTGGGGGGGGAAGGGGTGTTAATTGCAGTCCTATTTGTTTTCTTAATTTCGTATATCTTCTCACCTTCTCTTCTGTCCAGCTCCAATTTTTTTTTTTTTTATCCATGCACAGGATCTAAGGTGGTACAGGATGCTTATCACTTTTTCGTCATTGATTTATCCTGCACAACACACCTACTTACTTTCTCTTCTGTCTATTTCCGATTTATTTTTACTTCTATGTACAGTACCTAACTAAGGTGGTACAGAATGCTTCTTATCTCCCTTTTCTGATTTATCCTGCTCAATACATCTTATCATTCTCTTGTATGAACACAGTAACTCGGGTGGTATCGGCCGTTTCTTATCGTCTCTTCCTTATTCATTTATCCTGCACAATATACCTTATCGTTCTCCTGTCTGCGACTTATGCAGCTTTAGTATCAATGCATAAATACCACAGGAGACTATTCTGAACTGAACATGCGGAATAAATCGCTAAGGATGAAGTGTTAGGAAATATTCAGTGCCGCTTACAGTACGGTCCCCAGCTATTTTCGGTAATATTCCTCTCTCTCTCTCTCTCTCTCTCTCTCTCCTAGCTTTCCATCACCCTTCACCCTTTATAATTACGACGCCCTACACAATATCTATCAGTATCTATCCTACGTGAGGTCTGGTGGCGTGAACTTTTTTTTTTTCTCTCTCTCTACGATTTATACCGAAGAAAAAAAAAAAAAAGACTTGCAACACATCAGATATGTTTTTGAAATGACGTGGGAAAATGGTTAAGGTGACGGGAATGACGCCATGGCAGGGAGAAAAATAAAATATATATATATACGTTGGAGGGACCCCCCCCTCCCCGGATAGAAGGCTGTGTTTAAAGTTGAAATGTTACGCCAGGTGACGGAATGTTACGTACGCAGCCAGGGAGGAAGGGAGAGGTGGATGGAAGGATGAAGGGAAGGGATTGAGGGAAGGAGGGATGGATGGAGGGAGGGAAGGGATGGATGATACGATGGATGGAGGGATGAAAGATGCTAAGGAAGGGGGGAAGAGGTAGATGAAAGGATGGAAGGAGGGAGGGAAGGGGTGGATGAAAGGATGGAGGGAGGAAAGGGGTGGATGAAAGGATGGAGGGAGAAAGGAAAAAGTGGATGGAACGATAGATGGATGGTGGGAAAGGAATTACAGACAGGTGAGCAAGACGGACAGAAGGATGGTAAAAGGAGAGAGGGATAAACAAATGAACTGATGGACAAACGAACAGATTGAAGGGACGGGTGGAGGGAAACAGTGGGAGAATGGATGAAGGGAAAGGGTGAGGGAAAAAAAAAAAAAAAAAGGAAGTACGGAAAGAGAGAGAGGATGGACAGACAGCAAAAATGGTGGGATGGATGCACTGAAAGGAGGGGCTGACGAAAATGGCAGAGGGAGGGATAGACAGACGGAAAAGATAGATAGTAAGTAGAGACGACGAGATGGATGAAGCCAAACTGCCCCTATCTGATCATACAAAATTCTGAAACCAACCCACTATGAAACAGGTCTGTACGATTTATATAAAGCAGAAACTGACCTTGGACGCAATACCCCAGCATCGATTTATACCGTGGCGAAATAGGCTGTGTACGAAATTCCTTCATCCCGTCCATATCACGCCGAAATGGACCTACGCTGAAACGGCTCCATCCGCGCGTGCAAAAACCTGTACTGTGAAATCGCTATAGATTTTTGTCCTGTTAATGTATATAATAATACTACTACTAATAATAATAATAATAATGATAATAATAATAATAATAATTATTATTATTATTATTATTATTATTATCAACGAATTACCGTAATAAATAATTAACTGAAAGACAAAGTCTAGGAGGGCTTCCATTAGTGAATGCTGATAATTTTATGATGAAAAATTAGTTAACAATTTCATCATTCATTTATGGCACCCAGATTCCGAGAAAATAAGTTATAACACAAAGGAGCGTAAGGTTAGGATATTTACAGCGGCGGTGGCGTCCTTTGTGATTAACAGTTCAACTCGTCCCCCAACTCATTCGTTAAGTCGTTCGGGTTAATCTGGAAGTTGTAAGATCAAACTAAATTAGGTTAGGTTAGGTTACAGTAGGTTAGGTTAGGTTAAAGTAGGTTAGGTTAGGTTAAAGTAGGTTAGGTTAGGTTAAAGTAGGTTAGGTTAGGTTTGGTTAGGCTAATTATGACGAAACGACTTGTGAAATATTATAATCGGGGCCAAATCGACCTGAAAGCTGAGCGCGATGGGGATCCGTCTGCCGCTCTTTGCGTGTACAGCCGGCGAGGGTTTATCAGTCACATCTTCAAAATTACACATCCCGCCACTTTTTAAACCGATCCATGTGATTATTAGGCTACAGTTTATTGATATGTAAGTTTAAAATTATATGCATGGGAGCCCTCCTAGACTTTCGCCAAACTAAGAATAACCTAACTTAACCTAATCTGACCTAACCTGACCTCAGCACATTACTACACCTTACTTAAGAGGGATGTGTGTGTGTGTGTGTGTGTGTGTGTGTGTGTGTGTGTGTGTGTGTGTGTGTGAAGGATGGTATAAACAGATTTACAAATATACGGACGCAAAGTGAATTAATAAATAAATAAAGAGAATGTGATCAATACGTGACCTTATCAATCTCATTCCTTTCTTTTATTTTTAATGGAAAAGCCATGAACTTTTCTATACCTTTGAGCGAAAGGAATTTGAATACTACTAGGGATGGGTCTGGAGGGAACTATTGTAAGCCTTTTATGGTTCCTTCTTCCTTGCATAAAAAAAAAAAACTATTATAAATATCGGATGCCGGAGGGGAAAAAAATGCAAAAAATGAATTGACTGGAAATTTAACCTTATATTTCATTTATACATTAGCCTCGACTATGAAAAAAGATGAAATATTTTTTTTCCTAGATGCTGGTGAAAATACGGAGTGATTCTGTTGCACGGAGAGTTATATATATTTTTTGCTCTTTGAAAATTAGGTTATTTCTCAGTTGAATATAATCGCCGTGTTCACCAAAATATGTAACTATGAAAACAATATAGTAAATAAAATCACTAGCATACGAGAGAGAGAGAGAGAGAGAGAGAGAGAGAGAGAGAGAGAATATCAGTGCAGGATATACATTCAATACCTCGATAAAGAGACACAGGAGGTAATTCCAACTCTTCCCCCTCCCCTTCGCCATCCCCCTCCCCCTCCCCCACCTCCCCCTTTCCCCCCTCCCGATTACCGCTCTATCCCGCGTATCGGTCGAGATGAGATCGGGTCGTTATCGATATTGGGGTAAATTTCGCCGATTGTGTGTGTTTAGGTGGCAGCGATTTGACGAGGACAGCGTGATAATGTGAGGAGGAGGGGAAGGCTGATAATACGAGGAAGGGTTGGGTGTATGTGGAAGAGAAGGGTGATATTTGGAACAGAAGGGTGATATTTGGAAGGGAAGGGTGATATGTGGAAGAGAAGGGTGACTATGTGGAAGAAGAGAAGGGTGATAATATGTGGATGAGAAGGGTGATAATATGTGGAAGAGGGGAACGGTGTTAACTGGGAGAAGAGAAAAGGTGATAATCTGAAATAAAGGGTGATAATCGGTGAATAAGGAAAGGGATCACTGTGCAATAGGGATAGTGATAAATGAGAGATGGGATGGTGCGATATTGAAATAAATGAACAGCGTAAAGAAGCATCAACGAAGAACGCAGAACAAATCACAGCAAACGAATGTAGAAATAAATGAACAAAAAAGCGAGGGAAAAATTTATAGCAAATCGATGGAAGACAGGGAGGGGAAGGAGTTTATCATACGAGGAAATAACCCAAACAACACACGAAAATACTGAAATATAAAAAAAATAAAATAAAACATTAGAACAAAAAGAGGAAAGAACTTACAGGAGAACGTCCCGAGAAGAACAGATCCGGATGCAGATTACAAACTTTGAATTTAAAATTAAGTTTGCTTTTTTAAACTTTCGTCTTCACTCATGCAGGTATCAAACAATCCATAAACTACA